>NC_138302.1:87551271-87558771 GCF_965601325.2 Salmo salar | reverse complement strand
GAGGAGAGAGGTGGAGAGGAGAGGGATGGAGAGGAGAGGGGTGGAGAGGACAGGGGTGGAGAGTAGAGGGGAGGAGAGGAGAGAGGTGGAGAGGGGTGGAGAGGAGAGGGATGGAGAGGAGAGAGGTGGAGAGGGGTGGAGAGGAGAGGAGTGGGGTGGAGAGGGTTGGAGAGGAGAGGGATGGAGAGGAGAGAGGTGGAGAGAAGAGAGGTGGAGAGGAGAGGGGTGGAGAGGAGAGGGGAGTAGAGGAGAGAGGAGGAGAGGAGAGGGATGGAGAGGGGTAGAGAGGAGAGGGGTAGAGAGGAGAGGGGAGGAGAAGAGAGGGATGGAGAGGGGTAGAGAGGAGAGGGGTGGAGAGGAGAGGAGAGGGGAGGAGAGGAGAGGGGAGGAGAGGAGAGGGGTGGAGAGGAGAGAAGAAGAGAGAGATGGAGAGGAGAGGGGAGGGATGGAGAGAAGAGGAGAGGGATGGAGAGAAGAGGGGGGGATGGAGAGGAGAGGGGAGGGATGGAGAGAAGAGGAGAGGGATGGAGAGAAGAGGAGAGGGATGGAGAGAAGAGGGGAGGGATGGAGAGAAGAGGAGAGGGATGGAGAGAAGAGGAGATGGATGGAGAGAAGACGGGAGGGATGGAGAGAAGAGGAGAGGGATGGAGAGAAGAGGAGATGGATGGAGAGAAGAGGAGAGGGATGGAGAGAAGAGGAGAGGGATGGAGAGAAGAGGAGATGGATGGAGAGAAGAGGAGAGGGATGGAGAGAAGATGAGAGGGATGGAGAGAAGAGGAGATGGATGGAGAGAAGAGGAGAGGGATGGAGAGAAGAGGAGATGGATGGAGAGAAGAGGAGAGGGATGGAGAGAAGAGGAGATGGATGGAGAGAAGAGGGGAGGGATGGAGAGAAGAGGAGAGGGATGGAGAGAAGAGGAGATGGATGGAGAGAAGAGGAGAGGGATGGAGAGAAGAGGAGATGGATGGAGAGACGAGGGGAGGGATGGAGAGAAGAGGAGAGGGATGGAGAGAAGAGGAGATGGATGGAGAGAAGAGGAATGGTCCTGCAGGGCTTTTAATAATACCAGTTATCAACACTCTGATATGACAGGAAGAACATTCTGATTAAACAGAGACACAGTCAATGGTTAGAAGGAAGATTGAGTCTCGCCGTCGACGCTGTGTGTGTGTGTGTGTGTGTCTCGTGCAGTCCGTCACCAAAGCATCTGGCCTCTGTCAGATCCTCTTCCTGTCTTAACCCATAATCCCCTGCTGTAATGTGTGGCATGCCAAAGCACCCCCGCAACACATTCTGTTTTACAGCGAAGGCTTCAGTAGAAGCAAACCCTTTCGTCCACGCCAGTGTGTGTGCGATTGGCTGGGGAACGACGGCTGGCTGCTGGTATATTGTATATATAACCTACAGAAATTGGTTCAGTTATGGTCTATAATAAATTAGTTCTTATGGGCAGAATATTGGAGCCTATATTTGTATGTAAATTCGTTTATATGGTTAAAGGCCGACATTTGTTCACTTAAATTTCAAAGATAATTTTTAGTTTCTACAAAGTATTTTTCTTTTAAATAATATATTTTATCTAGTTTTTACGCCATTAACACCAACCATTCATTGTAAAACATTTATTTATCAACAAAAAAGCTTGAAATGAATAGTAGGCTACATGACAATGCAGCGCTGTAAAGACAAGTTCACAAACACATCATCCCAGAACGGGCTTAGTGTTCTGGTCTCAGAAGGATTTTGGAGTCATTGAAAGGGTTGAACTTGATAAGTGTCACAAAGAAGTGTCCAAGTAAGCTAGGTGCTCATTTATCTCAGATGGATTTTCAAGTGTTCACAACTGCAACGTGAAAGTGAAGGCAATGCTCTTCAGGTAAGACTCCAGCTGTTGAGTCGTGGTGTACTTCTCAACCAGTGACTTCAGATCCTTCTGTTGCTTGCGGTAGCGGGGTCTTTGCCGTGGCGGTGGAACGCCAGCAAGTTGCTGCTTCATTCTCATTTCACCTCTTTGCTGCTGTTGTTGCAATGCCTCGATGAACTTCCAAATGGGGGTGTGGGTAGCTCCAAGATTTGCCAAAAATGTTGAATGCCAGCCCTCCACTCTATTGTTGGTCTTGAGAACAGCATCGTAGCAGTTACATCATTCTGAAAGAAAAGACATTAGCAACCATGCTATTGGCCTTGGGCATGATGTCATCAATAATTATTCTGCACCGTGCTGAGCTGTGATGGGTTGGGACAGCCTGCTGACAATACATGGTGCTGACAGTAATACTAGCAGTAACTGTACTAGGAATAATACTAGCACTAACAGTACCATCAGTAATACTAGGAGAAACAATACTAGAAGTAATACTGGCAGTACCAGTACTACGAGTAATACTGGCAGTAACATGACGATCAGTAATACTAGCAGTAACAGCACTAGCAGCAATACTAGCAGTAACAGTACCAGGAGTAATACTAGCAGTAACAGTACCAGGAGTAATACTAGCAGTAACAGCACTAGCAGCAATACTAGCAGTAACAGTACCAGGAGTAATACTAGCAGTAACAGTACTACAAGTAATACTAGCAGTAACAGTACTAGCAGCAATACTAGCAGTAACAGTACCAGGAGTAATACTAGCAGTAACAGTAGTATCACGTGGTTTAAATGTCTCTAGAGACTATATCGCTCTCATCATTACTTAATGTCTAGGTTTACCTCCAATGTACTCACATCCTACCTTACCTTTGTCTGTACACTACGCCTTGAATCTATGCTATCGTGCCCAGAAACCTGCTCCTTTTACTCTCTGTTCCGAACATGCTAGAAGGCCAGTTCGTATAGCCTTTAGCCGTACCCTTATCCTACTTCTCCTCTTTTCCTCTGGTGATGTGGAGGTTAATCCAGGTCCTGCAGTGCCTAGCTCCACTCCCACTCCCCAGGTGCTCTCATTTGTTGACTTCTGTAACCGTAAAAGCCTTGGTTTCATGCATGTTAACATTAGAAGCCTACTCCCTAAGTTTGTTTTACTCACTGCTTTAGCACACTCTGCCAACCCGGATGTCTTAGCCGTGTCTGAATCCTGGCTTAGGAAAACCACCAAAAACCCAGAAATCTCCATCGCTAACTATAACATTTTCCGCCAAGATAGAACTGCCAAAGGGGGCGGTATTGCAATCTACTGCAAAGATAGCCTGCAGAGTTCTGTATTACTATCCAAGTCTGTACCCAAACAATTCAAGCTTCTACTTCTAAAAGTTCACCTTTCCAGAAACAAGTCTCTCACTTTTGCCGCTTGCTATAGACCTCCCTCTGCCCCCAGCTGTGCCTTCGATACCATATGTGAATTGATTGCCCCCCATCTATCTTCTGAGCTCGTGCTACAAGGTGACCTAAACTGGGACATGCTTAATACCCCGGCCATCCTACAATCTAAGCTTGATGCTCTCAATCTCACACAAATGATCAATGAACCTACCAGGTACAACCCCAAATCCGTAAACACGGGCACCCTCATAGATGTCATCCTAACTAACTCGCCCTCCAAATACACCTCTGCTGTTTTCAATCAAGATCTCAGCGACCACTGCCTCATTGCCTGCATCCGTAATGGGTCTGCGACCAAACGACCACACCTCATCACTGTCAAACGCTCCCTAAAACGCTTCTGCGAGCAGGCCTTTCTAATCGACCTGGCCGGGGTATCCTGGAATGACATTGACCTCATCCCGTCAGTAGAGGATGCCTGGCTATTCTTTAAAAGTGCCTTCCTCACCATCTTAAATTAGCATGCCCCACTCAAAAAATGTAGAACTAGGAACAGATACTGTCCTTGGTTCACTCCAGACAAGACTGCCCTTGACCAGCACAAAAACATCCTGTGGCGTTCTGCATTAGCATCGAATAGCCCCCGTGATATGCAACTTTTCAGTGAAGTTAGGAACAAATATACACAGGCAGTTAGGAAAGCTAAGGCTAGCTTTTTCAAACAGAAATTTGCATCCTGTAGTACTAACTCAAAAAAGTTCTGGGACACTGTAAAGTCCATGGAGAATAAGAGCACCTCCTCCCAGCTGCCCACTGCTCTGAGGCTAGGAAACTGTTACCACCGATAAATCCACTATAATTGAGAATTTCAATAAGCATTTCTCTACGGCTGGCCATGCTTTCCACCTGGCTACCCCTATCCCGGTCAACTGCCCGGCACCCTCCACAGCAACCCGCCAAAGCCCCCACCATTTCTCCTTCACCCAAATCCAGATAGCTGATGTTCTGAAAGAGCTGCAAAATCTGGACCAATACAAATCAGCCGGGCTAGACAATCTGGACCCTCTCTTTCTAAAATTATCTGCCGAAATTGTTGCAACCCCTATTACTAGCCTGTTCAACCTCTCTTTTGTATCGTCTGAGATTCCCATAGATTGGAAAGCTGCTGCGGTCATCCCCCTCTTCAAAGGGGGTGACATTCTAGACCGAAACTGCTACAGACCTATATCCATCCTACCCTCTCTTTCTAAAGCCAAATTAACAGATTACCGACCATTTCGAATCCCACCGTAACTCCTCCGCTATGCAATCTGGTTTCAGAGCTGGTCATGGGTGCACCTCAGCCATGCTCAAGGTCCTAAACGTCATCATAACCGCCATCGATAAGAGACATTACTGTGCAGCCGTATTCATCGACCTTGCTAAGGCTTTCGACTCTGTCAATCACCACATTCTTATTGGCAGACTCGACAGCCTTGGTTTCTCAAATGATTGCCTCGCCTGGTTTACCAACTACTTCTCTGATAGAGTTCAGTGTGTCAAATCGGAGGGCCTGTTGTCCGGACCTCTGGCAGTCTCTATGGGTGTGCCACAGGGTTCAATCTTGGGCCGACTCTCTTCTCTGTATACATCAATCATGTTGCTCTTGCTGCTGGTGATTTTCTGATCCACCTCTACGCAGACGACACCATTCTGTATACTTCTGGCCCTTCTTTGGACACTGTGTTAAGTAACCTCCAGACGAGCTTCAATGCCATACAACTCTCCTTCCGTGACCTCCAACTGCTCTTAAACGCAAGTAAAACTAAATGCATGCTATCCAATCGATCACTGCCCGCACCTGCTCGCCCGTCCAGCATCACTACTCTGGATGGCTCTGACTTAGAATACGTGGACAACTACAAATACCTGGGTGTCTGGTTAGACTGTAAACTTTCATCCTTCCAGACTCACATTAAGCATCTCCAATCCAAAATTAAATCTGGAATCGGCTTCCTATATCGCAACAAAGCCTCCTTCACTCATGCTGCCGAACATACCCTCGTAAAACTGACCACCCTACCGATCCTCGACTTCGGCGATGTCATCTATAAAATAGCCTCCAACACTCTACTCAACAAACTGGATGCAGTCTATCACAGTGCCATCTGTTTTGTCACCAAAGCCCCATACACTACCCACCATTGCGCCCTGTATGCTCTCGTTGGTTGGCCCTCGCTTCATACTCGTCGCCAAACCCACTGGCTACAGGTTATCTACAAGTCTCTGCTAGGTTATCTCAGCTCACTGGTCACCATAGCAGCACCCACTCGTAGCATTTCGCTCCAGCACGTATATCTCACTGGTCACCCCCAAAGCCAATTCCTCCTTTGGCCGCCTTTCCTTCCAGTTCTCTGCTGCTAATGACTGGAACGAACTGCAAAAATCTCTGAAGCTGGAGACTCATATCTCCCTCACTAGCTTTAAGCACCAGCTGTCAGAGCAGCTCACAGATCACTGCACCTGTACATAGCCCATCTGTAAACAGCCCATCTATCTATCTACCTCATCCCCATACTGTATTTATTTATTTATCTTGCTCCTTTGCACCCGCCACCGCTGATGGGCTCCTACTGTGCGCCGGAGGCGCGCATGCTGGGCGCACTCTCTCTGCACATCTACCATTCCAGTGTTTTACATGCTATATTGTATTTACTTTGCCACCATGGCCTATTTATTGCCTTTACCTCCCTTATCTCACCTAATTTGCTCACATTGTATGTAGACTTATTTTTCTACTGTATTATTAACTGTAAGTTTGTTTTACTCCATGTGTAACTCTGTGTTGTTATATGTGTCGAACTGCTTTGCTTTATCTTGTCCAGGTTGCAGTTGTAAATGAGAACTTGTTCTCAACCAGCCTACCTGGTTAAATAAAGGTGAAATAAATACAATAAAAATAAAAAAGAGTACATGTACAGGTTGATTGGTCTGTCAGACACTGTCCCTCAACTTATGGCAGGCAGCAATGTAGTGCGCTGCCAACACACAGCTCTCTGTGTCCTCCCCCAACAGGACGGGTAGCCTACTCTCATCAGAGAGGTCTTTGAAATAAGGGTTTCAAATTTGGGGAAATGACACTAATTGTTTTATATTTTGGACATTTTGTCAGGAAATACAGCTCTGTCTCAGGTTCTGCTGTGGTGCAGTGGTTGCACAGCCTTTCCTCTACAGGGAGCCAGGTTTTCCTGTGTCTACCCTTCTCAATGGCAAGGCTGTGCTCACTGAGCCTGTACTTTGTCAAGGTTTTTCTAAGGTTTTGATCAGTAACCATGGTCAAATAGTTAGCCATGGTGAACTGTCGATTTAGGGCCAGATAGCACTGCATTTTGCTTTGTTCTTGTGTAATGTAGTTTTGTTTTGACTGTGTCCTGAGGTTTCAGTGTGTTAGTAGAACAGGTTTGTACACTCAGCCCCAGGACCAGCTGGATGAGGGTCCTGAGGTTTCAGTGTGTTAGTAGAACAGGTTTGTGAACTCAGCCGCAGAACTAGCTGGATGAGGGTCCTGAGGCTTCAGTGTGTTAGTAGAACAGGTTTGTGAACTCAGCCCCAGGACCAGCTGGATGAGGGGACTATTTTCTTTGCTCAGCTCTTGGCATTGCAGGGCTTGGTAATGATATGAGAGGGGGTCACTGTATTTTAGATGTTTCCTTAAACTTAATTACTCTTTTTTGAGTTTTTATTATTAGTGGATATTGGCCTAATTCTGCCCTGCATGCATTGTTTGTAGTTTTCCTCTGGACATGTAGGAGAATCTTACAGAACTCTGCATGCAGGGTTTCAATGGGGTGTTTGTCCCATTTGGTGAAATCTTGTTTTGCAAGTGGACCCTACACTTCGCTGCCATAAAGTGTAATTGGTTCAATGACACATTCAATTCTCTTTCTCCCCCCCATCTCTCTCTCTCTTTCTCCATTTGATTCATTGTTCAGCAGGCTTATGGCTTGGGCGTAGAAGCTGTTAAGGAGCCTCTTGGACCTAGACTTGGCGCTCCGGTACCTCTTGCCGTGCGGTAGCAGAGAGAACAGTCTATGACTAGGGTGACTGGAGTCTTTGACAATTTTTAGGGCCTTCCTCTGATACCGCCTGGTATAGAGGTCCTGGATGGCAGGAAGCTTGGCCCCAGTGATGTACTGGGCCGTACGCACTACCCTCTGTAGTGCCTTACAGTCTGATGCAACCGGTCAGGATGCTCTCAATGG
>NC_138302.1:87501271-87548771 GCF_965601325.2 Salmo salar | reverse complement strand
CACAGTGACTCCCCACAGCCTCCAGGCACAGTGACTCCCCACAGCCTCCAGGCACAGTGACTCCCCACAGCCCACAGCCTCCATGCACAGTGGCTCCCCACAGCCTCCAGGCACAGTGACTCCCCACAGCCTCCAGGCACAGTGACTCCCCACAGCCTCCAGGCACAGTGACTCCCCACAGCCTCCAGGCACAGTGTCTCCCCACAGCCTCCAGGCACAGTGACTCCCCACAGCCTCCAGGCACAGTGACTCCCCACAGCCTCCAGGCACAGTGACTCCCCACAGCCTCCAGGCACAGTGACTCCCCACAGCCTCCAGGCACAGTGACTCCCCACAGCCTCCAGGCACAGTGACTCCCCACAGCCCACAGGCACAGTGACTCCCCACAGCCTCCAGGCACAGTGACTCCCCACAGCCCACAGCCTCCAGGCACAGTGACTCCCCACAGCCTCCAGGCACAGTGACTCCCCACAGCCTCCAGGCACAGTGACTCCCTACAGCCTCCAGGCACAGTGACTCCCCACAGCCCACAGCCTCCAGGCACAGTGACTCCCCACAGCCCACAGCCTCCAGGCACAGTGACTCCCCACAGCCTCCAGGCACAGTGACTCCCCACAGCCTCCAGGCACAGTGACTCCCCACAGCCTCCAGGCACAGTGACTCCCCACAGCCTCCAGGCACAGTGACTCCCCACAGCCTCCAGGCACAGTGACTCCCCACAGCCCACAGCCTCCAGGCACAGTGACTCCCCACAGCCTCCAGGCACAGTGACTCCCCACAGCCCACAGCCTCCAGTCAAATCAAATCAAATGTTATTTGTCACATGCGTCAAATACAACCTTACAGTGAAATGCTTACTTACAAGCCCTTTACCAACAATGCAGTTTTAAGAAAATAGAGTTATGGAAATATTTACAGAGTGTTTTAGAGCATGTTACTATATATCTGTGAATACATTCATGAAATGGATAATGGATTAAACTGTTTACCCATTTAATAATCAGACCTTCATACAAACTTGCTGTGCTTTATTCTTGACGCACAATCAAACATGCTGCTATATGTTGCTATATGCTGCCAGCACGGCCACAAGCCAGTCACTCTGGGAGGTCTAAGTGGCCCGCGGCAATTTACCGCTATCTAGACTACACGAGCCGTCAGTCAGATTTCAATAAAGTGTCTCTCTCTCCCTCTTCATCTCTCTGGCTCGCTCTTGTTTCAACATTTTACTGTTTGTTCCTTACTTCTAACTTTGGTTGTTTTGCTGAGAAGAGTGACTTTTGATGCATTATGCCCTGCTTAACAGGTGCTGAACACTGAGTACTGATGTAATATAGTGTTTGTGGTGTACTAAAATCTGTCTGTCTGTCTGTCTGTCTGTCTGTCTGTCTGTCTGTCTGTCTGTCTGTCTGTCTGTCTGTCTGTCGCTGTCTGTCTGTCTGTCTGTCTGTCTGTCTGTCTGTCTCCCCCTGTGTGTGTAGGAAGGAGCAGAGTGTTCTATCTCCAGTTAACTGCTGGAACCTGTTGTTGAGTCAGGTGAAGAGGGACAGCCGAGACCATGCTACCCTGTCTGACCTCTACCTCAACAACATCATACCGCGCTTCGCCCAGGTCAGCGAGGACTCCGGACGACTCTTCAAAAAGGTAACGCACACGGGAGTGCACATGCACGTCAAACATATATACATACCACAACACACACCACAGCCACACATACCACAACACACACCACAGCCACACATACCACAACACACACCACAGCCACACATACCACAACACACACCACAGCCACACATACCACAACACACACCACAGCCACACATACCACAACACACACCACAGCCACACATACCACAACACACACCACAGCCACACATACCACAACACACACCACAGCCACACATACCACAACACACACCACAGCCACACATACCACAACACACACCACAGCCACACATACCACAACACACACCACAGCCACACATACCACAACACACACCACAGCCACACATACCACAACACACACCACAGCCACACATACCACAACACACACCACAGCCACACATACCACAACACACACCACAGCCACACATACCACAACACACACCACAGCCACACATACCACAACACACACCACAGCCACACATACCACAACACACACCACAGCCACACATACCACAACACACACCACAGCCACACATACCACATCACACACCACAGCCACACATACCATAACACACACCACAGCCACACATACCATAACACACACCACAGCCACACATACCATAACACACACCACAGCCACACATAACATAACACACACCACAGCCACACATACCACAACACACACCACAGCCACACATACCACAACACACACCACAGCCACACATACCATAACACACACCACAGCCACACATACCATAACACACACCACAGCCACACATACCATAACACACACCACAGCCACACATACCACAACACACACCACAGCCACACATACCACAACACACACCACAGCCACACATACCATGACACACACCACAGCCACACATAACACAACACACACCACAGCCACACATACCACAACACACACCACACACACCACAACGCACACCACAGCCACACATACCATAACACACACCACACATACCATAACACACACCACAGCCACACATACCATAACACACACCACACATACCACAACACACACCACAGCCACACATACCATAACACACACCACACATACCATAACACACACCACAGCCACACATACCATAACACACACCACAGCCACACATACCATAGCACACACCACAGCCACACACACCACAACACACACCACAGCCACACATACCACAACACACACCACAGCCACACATACCATGACACACACCACAGCCACACATAACACAACACACACCACAGCCACACATACCATAACACACACCACACACACCACAACGCACACCACAGCCACACATACCATAACACACACCACACATACCATAACACACACCACAGCCACACATACCATAACACACACCACAGCCACACATACCATAACACACACCACAGCCACACATACCATAACACACACCACAGCCACACACACCACAACACACACCACAGCCACACATACCACAACACACACCACAGCCACACATACCATAACACACACCACAGCCACACATACCATAACACACACCACAGCCACACATACCATAACACACACCACAGCCACACACACCACAACACACACCACAGCCACACATACCACAACACACACCACAGCCACACATACCATAACACACACCACAGCCACACATACCATAACACACACCACAGCCACACACACCACAACACACCTGTGGTCTAACGTGGCTTAACGGTCTAGGCCACTGCCTCATGGGTTCCACTCACTGCTATGTCAGCACTATCTCTCTCTCTCTCTGTCGCTCTCTCTGTCTCTCTCTCTGTCGCTCTCTCTGTCTCTCTCTCTGTCTGTCTCTGTCTCTCTCTCTCTCTCTCTGTCTCTCTCTCTGTCTCTCTCTCTGTCTTTCTCTGTATCTGAGCCACAGCTTCCCTGTGGCTCTGTTGGTAGAGCATGGTGTTTGTAATGCCAGCATGGTGTGTGCAATGCCAGGGTTGTGGGTTTGATTCCCACGGGGGGCCAGTACAAAAAAATATAATGTATGGAATGTATGCATTCACCACTGTAAGTCACTCTGGATAAGAGCATCTGCTAAAAATTACTAAATGTAAATGTATCTCTGTCTCTCTCTGTCCCAAAAACAAACACCTCTGACAGTTTACCCACCATTATCTCCCTCCCTGGGAGATTCTCAGTTTGTTTTGTTAACTCCTCGCCTCCTTTTGGGCGGCAGGTAGCTTAGCCGTTAGGGCGTTGGGCCAGTAACTAAACAGTCACTAGTTTGAATTCCCCTAGCCGGCAAGGTGAAAACTCTGCCGATGTGCCTGTGATCGCTGTTGATAACGGCAGACCCTGGCTGGGACCCCACTCAGGGGGAGTAGGGATATGCAGAAACACATTTCCAATTCGCACCTACACTATGTATTAATACACACTTGTACATTTGTGAAGTAGGACAAATATAAGCACCCAACAAATTATCATTTTTATTTTGAAAAAGGTCAAAGGTAATCGAGGAGAGGAAATGTGGAAACAAATGCGCTTGTATGAAATGAGACTCTCCAGGCATATGACGAATCCCCAAATATATGTTTAAATTGGTCAAAATGTATTTTGTTAGTTGTGGCACACATTTAGATAAAATGACAAGTAGCATAACGTTTTAAACGTGTGAATGCTTTTCTTCTCTGACAAAACAAGAGCTGATTCAAAGAGGGGTGTGGCAGATGTTAAAACTCTTCTGTGAAGGAGGGAAGAACACTCTTCCGTTCTCCTACTAACGATTTACACTCTCAACCACTCCACCACTTATCGGCTTCCGGGTCACAGAGGAGTCTAGGAGAGGATCTCTCTCTCACCCTCCCTGCCTCCCTGTCTCCCCCTCCCCATTAGCCCTGTATTTGGGATGTTGATATGACAGTTGAGGTCTCAAGGCCACTCTTATCCAAACATCCCTCCAAACTCTTCCCACCTTTCACCTCTCTGTCGGTGTGTGTGAGGGAGTGTTTCTGAATGTCTCAGTACAGATAAACCTATGGGATTACTCATCTCCAACCTTTCTTCTTTAAGAGAGATAGCTAGTTCTGTCCCAAATAGCACCATGCCCCCTATGTAGTGCACTACTTCAGACCAGGGCCTATCAGAAGAAGCACACTACATAGGGAATAGGGTGCCATTTGGAACACGGCCCTAGAGAGCTAGGTAACTCCAGAGAGAAAGAGATGACTCAAGTAGGGATTCAATATTTCAGGAACTTTCCCCAAATTCCCAGGTTTTCCAGAAATCCTGGCTGGAGGATTATTCACCTGCTGATTCCAGGGATCTTCCAACCGGGTTCTCTGGAAAATCTTGGTCATTTGGGAAAGATACCAGAATTTTGCAACCTTACTCAAGAGATTCCAGTTTATTCTGACCCTCTACTGTTAATTGTAACTGTTCTCTATGGTTGTATGATCTCTGTCATGGTCAGGGGTCGGTTCAGCATCTCTGTCATGGTCAGGGGTCGGTTCAGCATCTCTGTCATGGTCAGGGGTCGGTTCAGCATCTCTGTCATGGTCAGGGGTCGGTTCAGCATCTCTGTCATGGTCAGGGGTCGGTTCAGCATCTCTGTCATGGTCATGGGTGTCGGTCCAGCATCTCTGTCATGGTCAGGGGTCGGTTCAGCATCTCTGTCATGGTCAGGGGTGTCTGTTCAGCATCTCTGTCATGGTCAGGGGTCGGTTCAGCATCTCTGTCATGGTCAGGGGTGTCTGTTCAGCATCTCTGTCATGGTCAGGGGTCGGTTCAGCATCTCTGTCATGGTCAGGGGTCGGTTCAGCATCTCTGTCATGGTCAGGGGTGTCGGTCCAGCATCTCTGTCATGGTCAGGGGTCGGTTCAGCATCTCTGTCATGGTCAGGGGTCGGTTCAGCATCTCTGTCATGGTCAGGGGTCGGTTCAGCATCTCTGTCATGGTCAGGGGTGTCGGTTCAGCATCTCTGTCATGGTCAGGGGTGTCGGTCCAGCATCTCTGTCATAGTCAGGGGTGTCGGTCCAGCATCTCTGTCATGGTCAGGGGTGTCGGTTCAGCATCTCTGTCATGGTCAGGGGTGTCTGTTCAGCATCTCTGTCATGGTCAGGGGTCGGTTCAGCATCTCTGTCATGGTCAGGGGTGTCTGTTCAGCATCTCTGTCATGGTCAGGGGTCGGTTCAGCATCTCTGTCATGGTCAGGGGTGTCGGTTCAGCATCTCTGTCATGGTCAGGGGTGTCGGTTCAGCATCTCTGTCATGGTCAGGGGTCGGTTCAGCATCTCTGGGTTTGACTGAGAGGACAGGAGTGAGTCAATCTGGACTGTCTCGTCAAAACATTAATTATCAATCTGATGATAGCTTCGGTTTGAACTCCACACACACAGAATGGTGTGTTCATCAGCAAAACTACAATGGCTAATTAACTAGATAATTAGTTCAATTAAAACATTTCCAGTCAGTGGCATGAGCCAGAGGCTACAAGTCTAAAGCACTCATACACACACTCATACTTGCTCACACACGAGCACGCACACACACACAGTCACGTGCACACACACAGTGGGGCTGTGGTAAGTAGTGCAGAATGATGTGATGTGCTGCTCAGTGTGTGTGATGTTGTCCGAGGAGGCTGCACATCTGTGTTCCATTCAGAGAGAAAGAGAGAGAGAGAGACAGAGAGAGGGAGAGAGAAAACAGGGAGGGAGAGAGAGAGACAGAGAGAGAGATAGGGAGACAGAGAGAGAGAGAGCGAGACAGGGAGCGAGAGGGAGATAGAAAACAGAGAGGGAGAGAGGCAGAGACAGAGAGAGAGAGTGTGACAGAGAGAGAGGGAGACAGATATAGAGAGAGAAAACAGAGAGAGAGAGAGACAGAGAGAAAACACAGAGAGAGAGAGAGACAGAGAGAGAGAGAGAGAGAGAGAGAGAGAAACAGAAAGAGAATATTTAGTGCACTAATGAGGGGGAATGTTCCTAACGGTCCAAATGGACCTGTGGTGAGGTGAGGTGTGGTGAGGTGAGGTGAGGTGTGGTGAGGTGTGGTGAGGTGAGGTGAGGTGTGGTGAGGTGTGGTGAGGTGTGGTGTGGTGAGATGAGGTGTGGTGTGGTGAGGTGAGGTGAAGTGTGGTGGGTGAAGCGAGGTGTGGTGGCTGAGGCGAGATGAGGTGTGGGGAGGTGAGCTGAGGTGTGGTGAGGTGTGGTGAGGTGTGGTGAGTGGTGGTGAGTTGAGGTGTGGTGTGGGTGAGGTGAGGTGTGGTGTGGTGAGGTGAGGCGAGGTGTGGTGGGTGAGGCGAGATGAGGTGTGGGGAGGTGAGCTGAGGTGTGGTGAGGTGTGGTGAGATGAGGTGTGGTGAGGTGTGGTGAGGTGAGGCGAGGCGAGGTGCGGTGAGGCGTGGTGAGATGTGGTGAGGTGTGGTGAGGTGAGTTGTGGTGAGGTGAGGTGAGGCGAGGCGAGGCGTGGTGAGATGAGGTGTGGTGAGGTGTGGTGAGGTGTGGTGAGATGAGGTGTAGTGAGCTGAGGTGTGGTGAAGGTGAGGTGTGGTGAGGTGTGGTGTGGTGAGGTGTGGTGAGGTGAGGTGTGGTGAGGTGTGATGAGTTGTGGTGAGGTGAGATGTGGTGAGGTGTGGTGAGGTGAGGTGAGGCGAGGCGAGGTGTGGTGAGGTGTGGTGTGGTGAGGCGTGGTGAGGTGTGGTGAGATGAGGTGTGGTGAGGTGTGGTGTGGTGAGGTGAGGTGTGAAACAGCTGTAGAGAACCTCTATTGTATGATATCTTCCTCTCTCCATAGGTATTTTCACGTTAGGCTTAGGTTTATTTCAACATCTCGGTACATATGCAGAAACATCAAATATGTTGTCATACAATATAAAACACAAATAAAAAGATGTGATTAGGTTAACTATATCGACAGTGCATCAACCATAAGTCATAAACAACAAATTGGCATACCAGTTTCCCCATACCAGTTTCTCCATACCAGTTTCTCCATACCAGTTTCTCCATACCAGTTTCTCCATACCAGTTTCTCCATACCAGTTTCTCCATACCAGTTTCCCCATACCAGTTTCTCCATACCAGTTTCTCCATACCAGTTTCTCCATACCAGTTTCTCCATACCAGTTTCTCTATACCAGTTTCTCCATACCAGTTTCTCCATACCAGTTTCTCCATACCAGTTTCTCCATACCAGTTTCTCCATACCAGTTTCTCCATACCAGTTTCCCCATACCAGTTTCTCCATACCAGTTTCTCTATACCAGTTTCTCCATACCAGTTTCTCCATACCAGTTTCTCTATACCAGTTTCTCCATACCAGTTTCTCCATACCAGTTTCTCCATACCAGTTTCTCCAAGGTGGAAGACAGACTGCGTAGAAGGATACTAGAGGGTCAGAGGTCATGTCTTGTGTCTGATGGATGGGCGTGTTCTGGCGTGGCGGATTGCTTTTTGATTGACTACAGTTTGGTTGTATATAGCTGATAGGAGTGGAACCTGGTGTGGTAGCCCATCCGTGATACGGACCGAAGAGTTGTGTGTTCTGAGATGCCCCTCAACCCCCCCACCCCTCACCTCTTGTCTGTGCATGCACACACACACACACACACTCACACACACACACACCGCCCACGGCTGCAATTTCCCAATCAGGAGTGAAGGCCTAGAGTTAGAAGTCTCACCTGGAAAGCCCAGAAGTTTTCCATCCAACACAGATAGAGGAGAGCAGAAAGAGCATTTCCCTCAGTCAGTTTCCCAGAATAGCCCACGACTGAAGTATGGAGTCTGGTATGGAGCTTTCTCTCTGTAGAATCATTTGTCACCTGCAGTCTGTGCTTATGATGATGTGTGGAGCTACCACCCTCATCTACCATCTTCTCTTCCTTCTCTTTAACTCCTTTATTCATTCACCTCTCTTCCCTTATCCATCCCCTCCTCTATTTCTTCTCCTCTCTTCCCTCTCTCCATCCCCTCCTGTATTCCTCCTTTCTTCCCTCTCTCCATCCCCTCCTGTAGTCCTCCTCTCGTCCCTCTCTCCTATCCTCCTGTATTCATTCTCCTCTCTACAAAACCTCTCCCCCCAACTGTATTCCCCCTCCGTCACATGATTTATAATGTAGCCTAGGTTTCAAACCCCAAATCCATCAGGTAACAAACACACACACATCATCATGTATCTGATCTGACAGCCCTCCTGACAGCCCTCACCCCAGATAACATGGTCCTGATGGATGTATAGAGGAAAGAGTGGATTGGATGGATGGATGGCGCCGGAGGCTGCCGTTTTACCGTCTCCTAACCAACCGTTTTGGTATTTTTTGGGGGGATTGTTTGTAACTTATTTTGTACATAATGTTTCTGCTTCCGTCTCTTATGACAGAAAAGAGCTTCTGGACATCAGAACAGCGATTACTCACCTCGAACTGGACAAATAATTTTTTCTTCAAATGAGTTCAACATGAAGGATATACTGCTTTCTTGAGACCAGGCCCAAATCCCCATCATTCGCGTGAAGAGAAGATGGAGAAAATGGGAGCGGAGGTTGGGGTGCCTTACGAGAATTCGGAGGCGAGTGTGTAAACCACCACTAACATCAGTACTATTGGCCAACGTAATGACAATTACAACAATACTGAATGAACACTTATTTTAACTTAATATAATACATAAATACTATCAATTTAGCCTCAAATAAATAATGAAACATGTTCAATTTGGTTTAAATAATGCAAAAACAAAGTGTTGGAGAAGAAAGTAAAAGTGCAATATGTGCCATGTAAAAAAAGCTAACGTTTAAGTTCCTTGCTCAGAACATGAGAACATATGAAAGCTGGTGGTTCCTTTTAACATGACTCTTCAATATTCCCAGGTAAGAAGTTTTAGGTTGTAGTTATTATAGGACTATTTCTCTCTATACGATTTGTATTTCATATACCTTTGACTATTGGATGTTCTTATAGGCACTTTGGTATAGCCAGTGTAACAGTATAGCTTCCGTCCCTCTCCTCGCTCCTACCTGGGCTTGAACCAGGAACACATCGACAACAGCCACCCTCGAAGCAGCGTTACCCATGTAGAGCAAGGGGAACAACCACTCCCATGTCTCAGAGAGAGTGACATTTGAAACGCTATTAGCGCGCACCCGCTAACTAGCTAGCCATTTCACATGGGTTACACCAGCCTAATCTCGGGGGTTGATAGGCTTGAAGTCATAAACAGCGCAATGCTTGAAGAATTGTGAAGAGCTGCTGGCAAAACGCACGAAGGTGCTGTTTGAATGAATGCTTACGAGCCTGCTGCTGCCTACCATCGCTCAGTCAGACTGCTCTATCAAATATCAAATCATAGATTTAATTATAACATAATAACACACAGAAATAGGAGCCTTTGGTCATTAATATGGTCGAATCCGGAAACTATCATTTCGAAAACTAAACGTTTATTATTTCAGTGAAATACGGAACCGTTCCGAATTTTATCTAACGGGTGGCATCCCTAAGTCTAAATATTCCTGTTACATTGCACAACCTTCAATGTTATGTCATAGTCTTCCCTGTGGCTCAGTTGGTAGAGCATGGTGTGTGCAACGCCAAGGATGTGGGTTTGTTTCCCACGGGGGGCCAGGTCAAAAAAAAAAAATGCATGAAATGAAATGTATGCATTCACTACTGAAAGTCGCTCTGGATAAGAATGACTAAAATGTAAAAATGTCATAATTATGTACAATTCTGGCAAATTAATTACATCCTTTGTTAGGAATAAATGGACTTCACACAGTTTGCAATGAGCCAGGCGGCCCAAACTGCTGTATATACCCTGACTGCTTGCACGGAACGCAAGAGAAGTGACACAAATTCATTTTAGCAGGCAATATTAACTAAATATGCAGGTTTAAAAATATATACTTGTGTATTGATTTTAAAGAAAGGCATTGATGTTTATGGTTAGGTACATTGTTGCAACGACAGTACTTTTTTCGCAAATGCGCTTGTTAAATCATCACCCGTTTGTCGAAGTAGGCTGTGATTCGATGAGAAATTAACAGGCACTGCATCGATTATATGCAATGCAGGACACGTTAGATAAACTAGTAATATCATCAACCATGTGTAGTTAACTAGTGATTATGTTAAGATTGATCGTTTTTTATAAGATAGGTTTAATGCTAGCTAGCAACTTACCTTGGCTTCTTGCTGCCCTGCCGTGCAATGTAAGGCAGGTGGTTAGAGCGTTGGACTAGTAACCGGAAGGTTGCAAAAATGAATCCCCGAATCCCCCCTGAACAAGGCAGTTAACCCCCGTTCCTAGGCCGTCATTGAAAATAAGAATGTGTTTTTAATCTGACTTGCCTAGTTAAATAAAGGTGTACAAAATAATAATAATAAAAAAAATTGGCAAATCGGTGGCCAAAAATACTGATTACCGATTGTTATGAAAACTTGAAATTGGCCCTAATTAATCGGCCATTCCGATTAATCGGTCGACCTCTATCATCCATACACCAATTGGCTTAATCATGTATTTACTAACTAACTAAATAATCACAGAAATGCATAAACAAAAAAACAGTAGCTATTGGTTACCAACAATGATAGGGAAGATTCCCTAGTGGGCTGAACTGATATGACGGCTTGGTGGACAAAGGAAAGGGGGTGTGGACTGAGAGAGAGCGGGAAAGACAAAATGGATTCATTACAGTCTGTAATCATATACATTGAAATGCTAATCCTTCTCACATGAACGGCCGCTCATTCGAGAGTCATTGTTGTCTTCTCTGTTGGAATCCGGTCCGTCTGCTGGAGAGTTCATCCGAGTCTCTCTCTCTCTTTTGGTTTCCCTGAAGATCAGTTTTTCGTGGTTATAATGGATACTTCAGAGTACCATTCAGAAATGTTCTCATAGAATAGATGTTTCGGCGGTTGTCTGTATTCGCGTCCCAGGTTTACATAATTTCTTGCTGCAGACTAGTAATTAGTATCTAAGATTTGCTCTTATTCTGTAGGGATTGATAGTCTCAGAGTTTAACCATTTTCAGCCGGGTAGCCAATGCTCCACGTGGTATGGTAAGGAATTCAATAACTATTCACAATCACAGCTCATGCTGTGGGTTTGCTTAGCCTGACGAGGATTTCCTCAGGAGGGGGTTTTATTCGTAACAATAGGAAAGGTCTGTTCCATGATGCCAGATCATGTCTGTGCTCACGGGGGCGGGCCAATGACTTAGTTAAACTTTAAAGGGAATACAATACTCTCACATTAAATGTTTAACGTCACATTACATCATTTCACAAATAGTTTCATCTTTACTCATTCATTTTATACATTAATTAGATGCAAACCCCATAATTGAGAAATGTACACATTCAGAGATATAGTTATGTGTGTTTCCTGTCCTCTGAGGTCACGAAATGAAACACACTCAACATAACTGACCCTTAAGTGTCCACTGACCCTTCCCACATTCTCACAAGTGGACATCTAGGTTCATTTTCCCATTTTAAGGATTTAGGAGTTCGGCCACGTGAAATACTTTGTTCACTCTGTGGTCTCTCTCTCTCTGCATGAAAAGGGGAAGAGCGTCTCCGCCAGGAATTTATAACCTGAGATAACAGAACCTGTGTGTAGGAGAGCGTGAGAGAGGGGGAAGCCACGATCTACACCCAGAAACTGCCACATCATGACACAATGATGGGGTGCAAAGAACTGAACTAAATAGTGTGTGATAATGACATACAGGTGTGTGAACAGGTGATCAGAATTCAGGTGATTGGGATCTAAAGAGTGAGCAGCGTTCAGGGGATCTACGTGTCTGAGAGTGTGAGCTGGAAAGTGAGCAGCGTTCAGGGGATCTACGTGTCTGAGAGTGTGAGCTGGAAAGTGAGCAGCGTTCAGGGGATCTACTTGTCTGAGAGTGTGAGCTGGAAAGTGAGCAGCGTTCAGGGGATCTACGTGTCTGAGAGTGTGAGCTGGAAAGTGAGCAGCGTTCAGGGGATCTACGTGTCTGAGAGTGTGAGCTGGAAAGTGAGCAGCGTTCAGGGGATCTACGTGTCTGAGAGTGTGAGCTAGAAAGTGAGCAGCGTTCAGAGGATCTACGTGTCTGAGAGTGTGAGCTAGAAAGTGAGCAGCGTTCAGGGGATCTACGTGTCTGAGAGTGTGAGCTGGAAAGTGAGCAGCGTTCAGAGGATCTACGTGTCTGAGAGTGTGAGCTAGAAAGTGAGCAGCGTTCAGAGGATCTACGTGTCTGAGAGTGTGAGCTGGAAAGTGAGCAGCGTTCAGGGGATCTACGTGTCTGAGAGTGTGAGCTGGAAGCAGACGTTACACTTACATGTATAACTTAACCTAACCTGTACCCCTGCACATTGACTCGGTACCGGTACCCCCTGTATATAGCCTCATTATTGTTATTTTATTGTGTTACTTTTTATTTTATTTTATTTTTGACTTTAGTTTACTCTATTTCTTGAACTGCGTTGTTGGTTAAGGGCTTGTATGTAAGAATTTCACGATAAGGTCTATCTATAGCTGTTGTATTTGGCGCATGTGACAAATACAATTTGATTTGATGGATGGATGGATGGATTGAAAGATGGATGACAGTGAGGGGCTGGATGGATTTTAAGTGGATTTATCTTGTTAATGATGAGGTTATGTCTATCATTACAGAGGATGGACATATTTTCTGTGTCTCTGTCTCTGCAGAGTAAGGAGGTTGGTGTCCAGCTTCAGGAGGATCTGATGAAGGTTCTGAACGAGCTCTACGCGGTAAGACTGACTCGTCACACACACACACACACACACACACACACACACACACACACACACTTTTCACCACAATGACACTGGTGTTGTATGTGTAGGCGAGTCAACATAGCCGTTTGATAGTCACCATGTGTTTTAACTGTGGTTGTGGAGGAGGACATATTCCCAGGGAGATTCCCTGCTGGGAGGGAGGTTGTTCTCTGTTTAGGGGCAGCAGAGGAACCACATAACTATGTCAAGATCAGTAGCAGCAGACTAATAGTGTAATTACAAGGTGAGACACTCCACTAGACAGAAATAGACCGGCACACACACAGTATGGAGAGAGGACTGGGCTCAATGCCTGCCTCAGTACTCCACAGAGTCTGACAGACAGAATGTGTTCGGTTCTGTGCAGATAATCATATCTATACATCACTTCAACTCCTGAACACCTCAGCTTTAAAGCGGCAATCAGCAGTTGAAACAATAACAAAAACCAGGCCTCTGTTTAAGTTAAAAGCTGAAGGACGGGGCAGGAGAAATGTAACCACTCTCAGATTAATGGACAGAGCTATGGATGCAAGGACTGACTATCCATGATATCAACATATAGCTTTAACCATGTTTTAACACTATATAGTGTTGGTTTACATTTACTTTATTGACCAACATTGTAGTAAAACAATCTTATATTTTGGGTTCTGGTGGGGTGCGACAGTTGAACTAAGCTCATGAGGCATTTATAAGTTACATTCTTCAGGAATCAATGGGTACATATCATTCATTTATAAGTTACATTCTTCATGAATCAATGGGTACATATCATTCATTTATAAGTTACATTCTTCATGAATCAATGGGTACATATCATTCATTTACAAGTTACATTCTTCATGAATCAATGGGTACATATCATTCATTTATAAGTTACATTCTTTTAGAATCAATGGGTACATATCATTCATTTATAAGTTACATTCTTCATGAATCAATGGGTACATATCATTCATTTATAAGTTACATTCTTCATGAATCAATGGGTACATATCATTCATTTATAAGTTACATTCTTCATGAATCAATGGGTACATATCATTCATTTATAAGTTACATTCTTCATGAATCAATGGGTACATATCATTCATTTATAAGTTACATTCTTTATGAATCAATGGGTACATATCATTCATTTATAAGTCACATTCTTCAAGAGTCAATGGGTACATATCATTCATTTATAAGTTACATTCTTCATGAATCAATGGGTACATATCATTCATTTATAAGTTACATTCTTCATGAATCAATGGGTACATATAATTCATTTATAAGTTACATTCTTCATGAATCAATGGGTACATATCATTCATTTATAAGTTACATTCTCCATGAATCAATGGGTACATATCATTCATTTATAAGTTATATTCTTCATGAATCAATGGGTACATATCATTCATTTACAAGTCCAAAAATGAATGGAGCAACTGCAGATTGCCCCTTTAAGTGATCCTTGTTCAAGAGATTAGTGAATCTGAATCTGAGCCTTGCTTAGCTCTGGCCACACACACACACACACACACCCTTGTGAAGCAGCAGTCTGATAGTTTAAAGAGGGAAACTCATGGGGTTGTCCGCCCATTTTTCCCTTTTAAGTGGTCAGTGTTAGTGCTGACACTGACACACGTGTGTGGCATTCCCTGGCAGAACTGTGTGTGTGTGTGAGAGACACAGAGACAGAGACAAAGTGAAAAAAAGTGTGTGTCTGTATGTATGCACGTCAGGGTTTCCGTTAGGAAAATGTGGCGCCTGACATTTCACCTGCAGCATTTTAATTTACCGGACATTTGACCAACAGCATTTTAATTTACCGGACATTTGACCGACAGCATTTTAATTTACCGGACATTTGACCGGCAGCATTTTAATTTACTGGACATTTGATAAACTTACTGAACCATATGTGTTGGGTGTGTAAGCTGATTAGGGCGTTCACCCACGGTGCTCAGAATGACAGAAATCACATTTAGATGATGGTAATTCATATTAACAGAACATGCAATTAGAGGATGCAACAATATGCGGTATACTATAAGGTGCACTATATCTAAGGAAGTCTTGAGCTATTGCTCGCCAGAAGTTGAGTATACCATAATAAGCTGTAGACCACACTACCTACCGAGAGAGTTCTCATCTGTGTTTTTCGTAGCTGTTTACATACCACCTCAGTCAGAGGCTGGCACTAAGACAGCATTGAATGAGCTGTATTCCGCCATAAGCAAACAAGAAAAAGCTCACACAGAGGCGGCGCTCCTAATTGCCGGGGACTTTAATGCAGGGAAACTTAAATCAGTTTTACCAAATTTCTATCAGCATGTTAATTGTGCAACCAGAGGGAAAAGAACTCTGGACCACACAGAGATGCATACAAAGCTCTCTCTCGCCCTCCATTTGGCAAATCTGACCATAATTCTATCCTCCTGATTCCTGCTTATTAGCAAAAACTAAAGCGGGAAGCACCAGTGACTAGATCAATAAAAAAGTGGTCAGATGAAGCAGATGCTTATCTACATGACTGTTTTGTTAGCACAGACTGAAATATGTTCCAGGATTCCTCCAATGGCATTGAGGAGTACACCACATCTGTCATTGGCTTCATCAATAAGTGCAGCGATGACGTCGTCCCCACAGTGACCGTACATACATATCCCAACCAGAAGCCATGGATTTCTGGCAACATCCGCACTGAGCTAAAGGTTAGAGCTGCCGCTTTCAAGGAGCTGGACTTAACCCGGAAGCTTATAAGAAATCATGCTATGCCCTCCGACGAACCATCAAAAAGGCAAAACATCAATACAGGACTAAGATCGAGTCATACTACACGGGCTCTGACGCTAGTGGGATGTGGCAGGGCTTGCAAACCATTACAGACTTCAAAGGGAAGCACAGCCGAGAGCTGCCCAGTGACACGAGCCTACCAGACGAGCTAAACTACTTCTATGCTTGCTTCGAGGCAAATAACACTGAAACATGCATGAGAGCACCAGCTGTACCGGAAGACTGTGTGATTACACTCTCCGCAGCCGATGTGAGTAAACAGGTAAATATTCACAAAGCCGCAGGGCCAGACAGATTACCAGGACATGTACTGTGAGCATGCGCTGACCAACTGGCAAGTGTCTTCACTGACATTTTTAACCTCTCCCTGTCTGAGTCTGTAAAACCAACATGTTTTAAGCAGACCACCATAGTGCCTGTGCCCAAGAACACTAAGGTAACCTGCCTAAATGACTACCGACCCGTAGCACTCACATCTGTAGCCATGTAGTGCTTTGAAAGGTTGGTCATGGCTTATATCAACACCATCATCCCAGAAACCCTAGACCCACTCCAATTTGCATACCGCCCCAACAGATCCACAGATGATGCAATCTCTATTGCACTCCACACTGCCCTTTCCCACCTGGACAAAAGGAACACCTATGTGAGAATGCTATTCATTGACTACAGCTCAGTGTTCAACACCATAGTGCCATCAAAGCTCATCACTAAGCTAAGGACCCTGGGACTAAACACCTCCCTCTGCAACTGGATCCTGGACTTCCTGACGGGCCGCCCCCAGGTGGTAAGAGTAGGTAACAACACATCCGCCACACTGATCCTCAACACAGGGGCCCCTCGGGGGTGCTTGCTCAGCCCCCTCGTGTACTACCTGTTCACTCATGACTGCACGGCAAGGCACGACTCCAACACCATCATTAAGTTTGCCGATGACACAACAGTGGTAGGCCTGATCACCGACAACAACGAGACAGCCTATAGGGAGGAGGTCAGAGACCTGGCCATGTGGTGCCAGGACAACAACCTCTCCCTCAACGTGATCAAGACAAGGAGATGATTGTCGACTACAGGAAAAGAGGACCAAGCACACCCCCATTCTCATCGACGTGGCTGCAGTGGAGCAGGTTGAGAGCTTCAAGTTCCTTGGTGTCCACATCACCACTCTCTGTTGTCATCTATGCGTGGTCATTTTGATAACTCTACCTACATGTACATACTACCTCAACTGGCCGGTGCCTCCACACATTGACTCTGTACCGCCCCCCCCCCCCCCCTGTATATATTGATAGATATTTATTGTAGCTGCTCTTTAATTACTTTTATCTTTTATTCTTATCCGTATTTTTTTTTGAAGCTGCACTGTTGGTTAGGGGCTCGTAAGTAAGCATTTCACTGTAAGATCTACACCTGTTGTATTCGGCGCATGTGACTAATACAATTTGATTTGATACTTCTTAACGAATTGTGATGTTGAAGATGTTAGACTAACTGTCCAGATTTACATTTCCTCAGCCAACAAGACGAGTAACAAACAGCAAAATCACTAACCTATGTCAATCTACTATCTCCCATAGTAGGACAATTTACCTATTCTATTAGTCAGCTTTTTAATTTATGAATTTGATTTATTTCACCATTATTTAACAAGGTAGGCTGGTTGAGAACAAGTTCTCATTTGCAACTGCGACCTGGCCAAGATTAAGTAAAGCAGTTCGACACATAGAACAACACAGAGTTACACATGGAATAAACAAACATACAATCAATAATACAGTAGAAAAATTGATATACAGCATGTGCAAATGAGGTAGGATAAGAGAGGTAAAGGCAATAAATAGGCCATGGTGGCGAAGTAAATACAGTATAGCAAATAAACACTGGAATGGTAGATGTGCAGAAGATGAATGTGCAAGTAGAGATACCGGGGTGCAATGGAGCAAGATAAATAAATAAATACAGTATGGGGATAAGGTAGATTGGATGGGCTATTTACAGATGAGCTATGTACAGGTGCAGTGATCTGTGAGCTGCTCTGACAGCTGGATCTTAAAGCTAGTGAGGGAGATATGAGTCTCCAGCTTCAGAGATTTTTGCAGTTCGTTCCAGTCATTAGCAGCAGAGAACTGGAAGCAGATGCGGCCAAAGGAGGAATTGGCTTTGGGGGTGACCAGTGAGATATACCTGCTTGAGCGCGTGCTACGGGTGGGTGCTGCTATGGTGACCAGTGAGCTGAGATAAGGTGGGGCTTTACCTAGCAGAGACTTGTAGATGACCTGGAGCCAGTGGGTTTGGCGACGAGTATGAAGCGAGGGCCAACGAGAGCATACAGGTCGCAGTGGTGGGTAGTATATATGGGGCTTTGGTGACAAAACGGATGGCACTGTGATAGACTGCATCCAATTTGTTGAGTAGAGTGTTGGAGGCTATTTTGTAAATGACATCGCCAAAGTCGAAGATCAGTAGGATGGTCAGTTTTACGAGGGTATGTAAGTCAGAACCGTTCAGAGTAGTGATGCTGGACTGGCGGGCAGGTGCAGGCAGTGATCGGTTGAAGAGCATGCATTTAGTTTTACTTGCATTTAAGAGCAGTTGGAGGCCACGGAAGGAGAGTTGTATGGCATTAAAGCTCATCTGGAGGTTAGTTAACACAGTGTCCAAAGAAGGGCCAGAGGTATACAGAATGGTGTCGTCTGCGTAGACGTGGATCAAAGAATCACCAGCAGCGAGAGCGACATTATTGATGTATACAGAGAAGAGAGTCAGCCTGAGAATTGAACCCTGTGGCACACCCATAGAGACTGCCAGAGGTCTGGACAACAGGCCCTCCGATTTGACATACTGAACTCTATCAGAGAAGTAGTTGGTGAACCAGGCGAGGCAATCATTTGAGAAACCAAGGCTGTTGAGTCTGCCAATAAGAATATTGTGATTGACAGAGTTGAAAGCCTTAGCCAGGTCGATGAATACGGCTGCACAGTAATGTCTCTTATCGATGGCGGTTATGATATCGTTTAGGACCTTGAGCATGGCTGAGGTGCACCCATGACCAGCTCTGAAACCAGATTGCATAGTGGAGAAGGTACGGTGAAATTCGAAATGGTCGGTAATCTGTTTGTTAACTTGGCTTTCAAAGACCTTAGAAAGGCAGGGTAGAATAGATATAGGTCTATAGCAGTTTGGGTCTAGAGTGTCTCCCCATTTGAAGAGGGGGATGACCGAGGCAGCTTTCCAATCTATGGGAATCTCAGACGATACGAAAGAGAGGTTGAACAGGCTAGTAATAGGGGTTGCACCAATTTCGGCAGATCATTTTAGAAAGAGAGGGTTCAGATTGTCTAGCCCGGCTGATTTGTATTGGTCCAGATTTTGCACCTCTTTCAGAACATCAGCTGTCTGGATTTGGGTGAAGGAGAAGTGGGGGAGGTTTGGGTGAGTTGCTGTGGGAGAGCGCAGGGCTGTTGACCGGGGTAGGGGTAGCCAGGTGGAAAGCATGGCCAGCCGTAGAGAAATGCTTATTGAAATTCTCAATTATAGTGGATTTATCGGTGGTAACAGTTTCCTAGCCTCAGAGCAGTGGGCAGCTGGGAGGAGGTGCTCTTATTCTCCATGGACTTTACAGTGTCCCAGAACATTTTTTTGAGTTTGTGCTACAGGATGCAAATTTCTGCTTGAAAAAGCTAGCCTTAGCTTTCCTAACTGCCTGTGTATATTTGTTCCTAACTTCCCTGAAAAGTTGCATATCACGGGGGCTATTCGATGCTAATGCAGAACGCCACAGGATGTTTTTGTGCTGGTCAAGGGCAGTCAGGTCTGGAGTGAACCAAGGACAGTATCTGTTCTTAGTTCTACATTTTTTGAATGGGGCATGCTTATTTAAGATGGTGAGGAAGGCACTTTTAAAGAATAACCAGGCATCCTCTACTGAGGGGATGAGGTCAATATCCTTCCAGGATACCCGGGCCAGGTCAATTAGAAAGGCCTGCTCGCTGAAGTGTTTTAGGGAGCATTTGACAGTGATGAGGGGTGGTTGTTTGACCGCAGACCCATTACGGATGCAGGCAATGAGGCAGTGGTCACTGAGATCTTGGTTGAAAACAGCAGAGGTGTATTTGGAGGGAGAGTTAGTTAAGATGATATCTATGAGGGTGCCCGTGTTTACGGCTTTGTGGTTGTACCTGGTGGGTTCATTGATCATTTGTGTGAGATTGGGAGCATCAAGCTTAGATTGTCGAGAAAGAAGTAGCCTATTCCAAACAGACTGTCATACCAGGGCTACATTAAAAAAAAGTTAAAAAGCAATGAGTCTGATGCAACAGATCAGAACATTTATTTTAAAATGTTGATAAACTCTTATTTCTTCCCATTGTAAGCGTAGCGAGGTGTACAAGGCAGGAGGCTACGTGAGAATGTTTGTTCCATAACGCAGTTACTGCTGCTCTTTAATTACTTCTTACTTTTATTTCTTATTATTTTATTATTATTTTGACAGATAAAATTTGATTTGATTTGGATTAGCAGGTAAAGACCATTGTCAAAAGGACACCACACATGCAGCAGTGTCATGCGACAGAGATGGAAATAACCATTAGAAAGTTGAAGAGGGGAGATATAATATTGAACAACTATTATGGGCTACTAATATGAGTAGGATTGGTCTGATATGATCTGATTTTGTATAGGCTACTTTGAAGCAAGGTAAGACATGCCTCATAATATGTATTAAAACGTTCAGGGTTTCAAACAATTAAGTATGTTTTCAAAATGTATACTGCCTCCAGCTCATTACAAAGTGGTGTGTGACGTGCTGATGAAGCCTGCCTGATGAAGACTGCCTGATGAAGACTGTTTGAGATGCTTTAGCAGCAGCTGTCACGCTGTCTGACAGATTTTACACTCAAAGATTCTGTATCTGTATTCTGTACGCGTGTGAAAAATAAGGTCAATGTCAAAGGTGTTCAATCCACAGACTCATGTATGTAACAAATATACTGTACAAACGCGCCAATTTAATTCCACTAAATTATGAACGATAAGCATGACCTGTTAAATATATTTCCATCGATTGGTATTTCCATCAATGAATAGACTAAAAATAATTATTTCGCTATGTGATTTTTTCTTCCTCTCCGGGACAATTGGCCAGCGGCAATTTTATTAATCGTCTTTTTAAAATGATCTGTCTAAATACGGCTATTACCGCACATGCATGTGTGTGTGGAATTCCCTGTCAGCCAGTGGTATGCCTGCGCACCAGGCCTCTCATTCCTAACAATCCACTGTCCAGCGGTGTGACAGTGTATGACACACACACCCTTGAGAAGCACGGCTGGACAGTGTATGACACACACACCCTTGAGAAGCACGGCTGGACAGTGTATCACACACACACACACAGACACATACACAACCCTCTTTCTCGCTCTCTCTCTCTCACTGCTCCTCCTGTCCCCCTGTGTAGGTGATGAAGACATACCACATGTACAACACAGACAGTATCAACTCTGAGAACAAACTGAAGGATGCAGAGAAACAGGAGGAGAAGCAGATGGGGCGCTCTGGTCGACAGGACGACAGACAGACTCCCAGGTCACCTGACACACTGGCCAGCATCAAGACGGAGGAGAAACATGTCCGACGCTCCTCAGTCAAGAAGATAGAGAAGATGAAGGAGAAGGTAGTGTGTGTGTGTGTGTGTGTGTGTGTGTGTGTGTGGTGTGTGTGTGTGTGTGTGTGTGTGTGTGTGTGTGTGTGTGTGTGTGTGTGTGTGTGTGTGTGTGTACAGGGACAAGAATATGAGAGCAGCCCTGTCTGAGGAATGAGACCCTGAGACCTGTACTGACAGATTGACTGATGATGCAGGTCACACAGCACAGTCCATTATAGTGTGTGTGCATATACAGTTGAAGTCGGATGTTTACATACACCTTAGCCAAATACATTTAAACTCAGTTTTTCACAATTCCTGACATTTAATCCTAGTAAAAATTCCCTGTCTTAGGTCAGTTAGGATCACCACTTTATTTTAAGAATGTGAAATGTCAGAATAATAGAGAGATTGATTTATTTCAGCTTTTATTTATTTCATCACATTCCCAGTGGGTCAGAAGTTTACATACACTCAATTAGTATTTGGTAGCATTACCTTTAAAATTTCTAACTTGGGTCAAACGTTTCGGGTAGCCTTCCACAAGCTTCCCACAATAAGTTGGGTGAATTTTGGCCCATTCCTCCTGACAGAGCTGATGTAACTGAGTCAGGTTTGTAGGCCTCCTTGCTTTCTATAGGATTGAGGTCAGGGCTTTGTGATGGCCACTCCAATACCTTGACTTTGTTGTCCTTAAGCCATTTTGCCACGACTTTGGAAGTATGCTTGGTGTCGTTGTCCATTTGGAAGACACATTTGCGACCAAGCTTTAACTTCCTGACTGATGTCTTGAGATGTTGCTTCAATATATCCTCAGCATTTTCCTCCCTCATGAAGCCATCTATTTTGTGAAGTGCACCAGTCCCTCCTGCAGCAAAGCACCCCCACAACATGATGCTGCCACCCTCGTGCTTCACGGTTGGGATGGTGTTCTGCGGCTTGCAAGCCTCCCCCTTTTTCCTCCAAACATAACGATGGTCATTATGGCCAAACAGTTTCATCAGACCGGAGGACATTTCTCCAAAAAGTACGATCTTTGTCTCCATGTGCAGTTGCAAACCGTAGTCTGGCTTTTTTATGGCGGTTTTGGAGCAGTGGCTTCTTTCTTGCTGAGCGGCCTTTCAGGTTATGTCGATATAGGACTTGTTTTACTGTGGATATAGATACTTTTGTACCTGTTTCCTCCAGCATCTTCACAAGGTCATTTGCTGTTGTTCTGGGATTGATTTGCACTTTTCGCACCAAAGTACGTTCATCTCATCTCTTCCTTCCTGAGAGGTATGACAGCTGGGTGGTCCCATGGTGTTTATACTTGCGTACTATTGTTTGTACAGATGAACGTGGTACCTTCAGGTGTTTGGAAATTGCTCCCAAGGATGAACCAGACTTGTGGAGGTCTACAATGTTTTTTCTGAGGTCTTGGCTGATTTCTTTTGATTTCCCCATGATGTCAAGCAAAGAGGCAATGAGTTTGAAGGTAGGCCTTGAAATACATCCACAGGTACACCTCCAATTGACTCAAATGATGTCAATTAGCCTATCAGAAGCTTCTAAAGCCATGACATCATTTTCTGGAATTTTCCAAGCTGTTTAAAGGCACAGTCAACTTAGTGTATGTAAACTCCTGACCCACTGGAATTGTGATACAGTGAATCATAAGTGAAATAATCTGTCTGTAAACAGTTGTTGGTAAAATTACTCGTGTCATGCTCAAAGTAGATGTCCTAACCGGCTTGCCAAAACTATAGATTGTTAACAAGAAATTTGTGGAGCGGTTGAAAAATGAGTTTTAATGACTCCAACCTAAGTGTATGTTAACTTCCAACTTCAACTGTACCTGCATGTGTATGCCTGCATGTGTGTGTTGTTCATGAATGATGTATGAGGTTGTAACTGGCTTAAAGCTCTAGCCATGTTCTACTACAGTGGGGGCTCTGTCAGAGAGACAAGACCCTACCACTGGCCTTACGATTATCTACCAGTATAGACCATGTTCTCTCTCAATCCTGTTATCTCTCTTTCCCACTCTCACTCCCCCTCTCTCTCTTCCTCTCTCTTTCTCCCTCTTTCTCCTCTCACTCCCTCTCTCTTTCTCCCTCTATCTCCTCTTTATGTCCTGTCTTTCTCCCTCTCTCCTCTCACTCTCCCTCTCTCGTTCTTTCTCTCTGTCTCTCTCTCGTTCTCCCCCTCTCTCTCTCGTTCTCTTTCACCCTCCCTCTCTCTCTCTGTGTCCCTCTCAGAGGCAGGCTAAGTACACAGAGAACAAGCTGAAAGCAATCAAGGCGAGGAATGAGTACCTGCTGGCTCTGGAGGCTACGAACAGCTGTGTCTTCAAATACTACATCCACGACCTGTCTGATATCATCGACGTGAGTACACACACACACACACACACACACACACACACACACACACACACACACACACACACACACACACACACACACACACACACACACACACACACACACACACACACACACACACACACACACACACACACACACACAACCTGTTGGACATGGTAAAAATAAATACATACTCCAGCAGTCTTTCTGGGGCCAGAGAACAACTGATTATGTAGTCCCACATCCATCTCACCCCACCACCTCTCCCTGCAGCACGTAGACCTGTCAGCCTTAACTCAACTTAACAAGGCCTACTACAAGCAGAGCAGGGCTCTCCCCTCATCCCCCATCATCCTTACTCCCCCTCATCCCTTCTTTCACACTGACAGGACTCTCCCTCTCTACACCCTCCTCCCTCATCCTTCTCTTCCTCCCTCTCTCCCCTGACCCTTAACAAGGACCACTGACAGGACTCTCCCTCTCTACACCTTCCTCCCTCATCCTTCTCTTCCTCCCTCTCTCCCCTGACCCTTAACAAGGACCACTGACAGGACTCTCCCTCTCTACACCCTCCTCCCTCATCCTTCTCTTCCTCCCTCTCTCCCCTGACCCTTAACAAGGACCACTGTCAGGACTCTCCCTCTCTACACCCTCCTCCCTCATCCTTCTCTTCCTCCCTCTCTCCCCTGACCCTTAACAAGGACCACTGTCAGGACTCTCCCTCTCTACACCCTCCTCCCTCATCCTTCTCTTCCTCCCTCTCTCCCCTGACCCTTAACAAGGACCACTGTCAGGACTCTCCCTCTCTACACCTTCCTCCCTCATCCTTCTCTTCCTCCCTCTCTCCCCTGACCCTTAACAAGGACCACTGTCAGGACTCTCCTCGTCTTCTGTTTCCTCCTCCTCTCCCCTCTGGTCTCATTACTGTAGTCTGCCCTCTACTATAGACTGAGAGACTGTGGGTTAGCCTTTGGCTTTATGAACAGGAATGATGATGATTGATGAAGTACTTCTAATGCTCCTTCACTCATTCTGTCTGAAGGGTTAGCATGTAGCATACCTTCACTCATTCTGTCTGAAGGGTTAGCATGTAGCATACCTTCACTCATTCTGTCTGAAGGGTTAGCATGTAGCATACCTTCACTCATTCTGTCTGAAGGGTTAGCATGTAGCATACCTTCACTCTCATTAATGATGGTGTAGCATGTACTGTAGTATGTACTGTAGCATGTACTGTAGTATGTACTGTAGCATGTACCGTAGTATGTACTGTAGTATGTACTGTAGCATGTACTGTAGCATGTACTGTAGTATGTACTGTAGTATGTACTGTAACATGTACTCTAGCATGTACTGTAGTATGTACTGTAGTATGTACTGTAGCATGTACTGTAGCATGTACTGTAGTATATACTGTAGCATGTACTGTAGTATGACGTCCATGGGAATATGGGAATATCTCATTGCCTAAGACGTATTGCGTTGATTTTAACCATGCCTTTGTAAGCATCTCTTTGAATTAAACAACCCACTCTCTCTCTCTCTTTCTCTCCCCTCTTCCCCCCTCCCTCCCTCTGTTAGTGCTGTGACCTGGGCTACCATGCCAGTCTCCACCGTGCGTTGCGGACCTACCTGTCAGCCGAGATGAACGTGGAGGCGTCTAAACACAGTGGGCTGGAGGGCCTGGAGGGGGCAGCAGAGAGCCTGGAGCCCAACGGGGACAAGCAGAGACTGATGGAGACCTACAACAACGTCTTCTGTCCCCCCATGCGCTTCGACTTCCAGTCACACATGGGAGACACGGTACGGGGGGTTAGTAAGTGTGTGTCTGTGTGTGTGTGTGTGTGTGTGTGTGTGTGTGTGTGTGTGTGTGTGTGTGTGTGTGTGTGTGTGTGTGTGTGTGTGTGTGTCTGTGAGCTTAAATCAATTGTGTGTCTATCTATCTCTTTCTCTCGCCCTCTCTCTATCCCTCTATCTATCTCTAGCTCTCTCTGTCCCTCTATCTCTCTCTCTGTCCATCTCTATCCCTCTATCTCTCTCTCCCTCTCTCTGTCCATCTCTCTCTCTCCCTCCCTCTCAAATCAAATCAAATCAAATTTATTGGTCACATACACATGGTTAGCAGGTGTTAATGCAAGTGTAGCGAAATGTTTGTGCATCTAGTTCCGACCATGCATTAATTCTAACAAGTAATATAACCTAACAATTTCACAACAACTACCTTATACACACAAGTGTAAAGGAATGAATACGAATATGTACATAAAAATATATAAATGAGTGATGGCCAAACGGCAGAGGCAATATGCAGTAGATGGTATAGAGTACAGTATATACACAGGGGCGAAAATCTGATATCAACTTTGGAGGGGACAATTACATGAAATTTTCTCAAGAGCAATTCCTGAGGGGGACACTAAAAGTAGTGCTGTAACACATAGCCTACATTGTAATATGGTAAATGTATATTGAGGAACCAAAGAAATAAGGTGTTTGCCGTACTCCTAACTACCGGTACCCAAAACTACACAACTAATCACAACAGCAAAACCATTGCCTTTAACAAATCTTAGTAAAGTCACCAGTTTAAGTTTAGAGTGGGGGTATCCATGGCATTTTCCAATTATGTTCCTATTTTACAAGTCAAAAAAATGGAGAACCTTTCATAATGTTGCCAAACAAAGACTCAACAAACTTACCTGAGACTCCCTGTCTCTGCCAGTCTGTCCCTGCATATCTGTCCCCAACTCTGCTGTCTGTGTGCCATCTGTTGCCTGCTCTGCCTAATGACATCATTGTGAAACATTTCCATTAGAATTTCATTTCTTTCTTATGACCATTTTATCAACTAGTCTTTGAGATATTAGGCTACTAGGGTTCTTACTATGCGTTTTGGTGTATTGAAAAATACTCTGATGTCCGTCTTTTATTTTTCTGCCATTTTTCTACCTGGCTGGCTGGCTACACACACACACAGTGTGTAGGTTATTTACAGTAGGAGATGGGCTTCTATCATCTTCAATCATTCTATTTGGGCTTCGATCTAAAAGGTAGCTAGCAAATGTGAAACGGATTAAAATGACAAGAGTTGACAGCTGTATGAGTTCACCATTTACACAACATATGCTGTAACCTTTTGTAATTTTAATAGTTTGTTTCATATTGGCTGGCTTCCAACAATAGCTGAATTTGCAAAGCTAGCGAGCACCAATTCAGTTTCAGTGGTGTTTGCTATAATCTTTGCTACCCGGGTTAAATAAAGGTGAAATAAAATAAATAAATAAAAGTTCCCTTGCGACAATTTAGCTTTTGCAACGAGACCATTAAATATATTTAAGACAATGGTAGAAGAGAGTGTAGTTCTGTTCAGTTTGGATTTCAGTTTATCGCTAACCTTATCACAGGGACTTTGAAGCACTAACTTACATCATCTGCATGCTGATCTTGGAATAAATTGACGATAGCAAAGATTCCATCTTTGACGACGCCACATAAATGGAATAGGTACTAGCTAGCTTAATAGTTAATATTTGTGCGCTAGCTCTGCATATTCAGCTAGTGTGTGTGCGCGATTGACTGGATTAACCTCACGTCAGTTACGTGCATTGAGTGCCTTTCAGACAGTAGATACGACCTCTCTGTTACCTAGCAAGCTAAGGAACTGGCAGTGGATCAAACCATTGTGAGGCAAAGGGTGGGGGGGTCGCAGTCTTTTGAAACTTAAAAACTCGCTATTAAGTGTCTATAATCAGCACAATTGCTTTCATTGCGTATTATTAATATTATTTAAATTACATAGTTATGTTTCAGTGATATATTGGGGGGGGACAAATCATATTTTTCCCAGGATGGGGGGGTCGTGTGTCCCCCGGGATTTCCGCCCCTGTATATCCATATGAGATGAGTAATGTAGGGTATGAAAACATTACATGAAGTGGCATTGTTTAAAGTGGCTAGTGATACATTTAATTACATCAGATGGCAAGATGCAGTAGATGGTATAGCGTACAGTATATATATAAGAGATGAGTAATGTAGGGTAAGTAAACATTATATAATATAAAGTGGCTAGTGATAAATTGAATACATCAATTTTACCATTATTAAAGTGGGTGGAGTTGAGTCAGTATGTTGGCAGCAGCCACTCAATGTTAATGATGGCTGTTTAGCAGTCTGATGGCCTTGAGATAGAAGCTGTTTTTCAGTCTCTCAGTCCCCGCTTTGATGCACCTGAACTGACCTCGCCTTCTGGATGGTAGCGGGGTGAACAGGCAGTGACTCGGGTGGTTGTTGTCCTTGATGATCTTTTTGGCCTTCCTGTGACATCGGGTGGTGTAGGTGTCCTGGAGGGCAGGTAGTTTGCCCCCGGTGATGCGTTGTACAGACCTCACTACCCTCTGGAGAGCCTTCCGGTTATGGGCGGAGTAGCTGGCGTACCAGGCGGTGATACAGCCCGACAGGATGCTCTCGATTGTGCATCTGTAAAAGTTTGTGAGTGTTTTTGGTGACAAGCCAAATTTCTTCAGCCTCCTGAGGTTGAAGAGGCGCTGCTGCGCCTTCTTCACCACGCTGTCTGTGTGGGTGGATCATTTCAGTTTGTCCGTGATGTGTACGCCGAGGAACTTAAAACTTTCCACCTTCTCCACTACTGTCCCGTCAATGTGGATAGGGTGCTGCTCCCTCTGCTGTTTCCTGAAGTCCATGATCATCTCCTTTGTTTTGTTGACATTGAGTGAGAGGTTATTTTCCTGACACCACACTCCGAGTGCCCTCACCTCCTCCCTGTAGGCCGTCTCGTCGTTGTTGGTAATCAAGCCTACCACTGTAGTGTCGTCTGCAAACTTGATGATTGAGTTGGAGGCGTGCATGGCCACGCAGTCATGGGTGAACAGGGAGTACAGGAGAGGGCTGAGAACGCACCCTTGTGGGGACCCAGTGTTGAGGATCAGCGGGGTGGAGATGTTGTTACCTACCCTCACCACCTGGGGGCGGCCCGTCAGGAAGTCCAGGACCCAGTTGCACAGGGCGGGGTCGAGACCCAGGGTCTCGAGCTTAATGACGAGTTTGGAGGGTACTATGGTGTTAAATGCTGAGCTGTAATCGATGAACAGAATTCTTACATAGGTATTCCTCTTGTCCAGATGGGATAGGGCAGTGTGCAGTGTGATGGCGATTGCATCGTCTGTGGACCTATTGTGACGGAAAGCAAATTGGACTGGGTCTAGGGTGTCAGGTAGGGTGGAGATGATATGATCCTTGACTAGTCTCTCAAAGCACTTCATGATGACAGAAGTGATTGCTACGGGGCGGTAGTCATTTAGCTCAGTTACCTTAGCTTTCTTGGGAACAAGAACAATGGTGGCCCTCTTGAAGCATGAGGGGACAGCAGACTGGGATAAGAATTTATTGAATATGTCCGTAAACACACCAGCCAGCTGGTCTGCGCATGCTCTGAGGATGCGGCTGGGGATGCCGTCTGGGCCGGCAGCCTTGCGAGGGTTAACACGTTTAAATGTTTTACTCACGTTGGCTACAGTGAAGGAGAGCCCGCAGGTTTTGGTAGCGGGCCGTGTCAGTGGCATTGTATTGTCCTCAAAGCGAGCAAAAAAGTTGTTCAGTCTGTCTGGGAGCAAGGCATCATGGTCCGCGACGGGGCTGGTTTTTCTTTTGTAGTCCGTGATTGACTGTAGACCCTGCCACATACCTCTCGTGTCTGAGCCGTTGAATTGCGACTCCACTTTGTCTCTGTACTGACGCTTAGCTTGTTTGATTGCCTTGCGGAGGGAATAGCTACACTGTTTGTATTCGGTCATGTTTCCGGTCACCTTTCCCTGATTAAAAGCAGTGGTTCGCACGTTCAGTTTTGCGTGAATGCTGCCATCAATCCACGGTTTCTGGTTGGGGAATGTCTTAATAAACGCTGTGGGTACAACATCACCGATGCACTTGTTAATGAACTCGCACACCGAATCAGCGTATTCGTCAATGGTGTTGTTCGACGCAATGCGGAACATATCCCAGTCCACGTGATCGAAGCAATCTTGAAGCGTGGAATCCGATTGGTCGGACCAGCGTTGAACAGACCTGAGGGCGGGAGCTTCCTGTTTTAGTTTCTGTCTATAGGCTAGGAGCAACAAAATGGAGTCGTGGTCAGCTTTTCCGAAGGGAGGGCGGGGGAAGGCCTTATATGCGTCGCGGAAGTTAGAATAACAATGATCCAGGGTTTTACCAGCCCTGGTTTCACAATCGATATGCTGATAGAATTTGGGGAGCCTTGTTTTCAGATTAGCCTTGTTAAAATCCCCGGCTACAATAAATGCAGCCTCAGGATATATGTTTTCCAGTTTACATAGAGTCTATGTCCATCTCTCTATCCCTCTATATATATCTCTCCCCCTCTCCCTCCCTCTCTCCCTCCCTCTCTCTATCCCTATCTATCTATCTATCTATCTATCTATCTATCTATCTATCTATCTATCTATCTATCTATCTATCTATCTATCTATCTATCTATCTATCTATCTATCTATCTATCTATCTATCTATCTATCTATCTATCTATCTATCTATCTATCTATCTATCTCTCTCAATTCAATTCAGTTCAAGGGGCTTTATTGTCATGGGAAACATATATTAACATTGCCAAAGCAAGTGAAGTAGATAATAAACAAAAGTGAAAGAAACAATAAAAATGAACAGGAAACATTACACTCCCAGAAGTTCCAAAAGAATAAAGACATTACAAATGTCATATTATGTCTATATACAGTGTTATAACCATGTACAAATGGTTAAAGTACAAAAGGGAAAATAAATATGGGTTGTATTTTCAATGGTGTTTGTTCTTCACTGGTTGGCCTTTTCTTGTGGCAGCAGGTCATACATCTTGCTGCTGTGATGGCACACTGTGGTATTTCACCCAGTAGATATGAGAGTTTATCAAAATCGGATTTGTTTTCAAATTCTTTGTGGATCTGTGTATTCTGAGGAAATATGTGTCTCTAATATGGTCTTACATTGGGCAGGAGGTTAGGAAGTGCAGCTCAGTTTCCACCTCATTTTGTGGGCAGTGTGCACATAGCATGTCTTCTCTTGAGAGCCAGGTCTGCCTACGGCGGCCTTTCTCAATAGCAAGGCTATGCTCACTGAGTCTGTACGTAGTCAAAGCTTTCCTTAAGTTTGGGTCAGTCACAGTGGTCAGGTATTCTGCCACTATGACCTCTCTGTTTAGGGCCAAATAGCATTCTAGTTTGCTCAGTTTTTTTGTTAATTCTTTCCAATGTGTCAAGTAATTCTATTTTTGTTTTCTCATGATTTGGTTGGGTCTAATTGTGTTGTTGTCCTGGGGCTCTGTGGGGTGTGTTTGTGTTTGTGAACAGAGCCCCAGGACCAGCTTGCTTAGGGGACTCTTCTCCAGGTTCATCTCTCTGTAGGTGATGGCTTTGTTATGGAAGGTTTGGGAATCGCTTCCTTTTAGGTGGTTGTAGAATTTAACGGCTCTTTTCTGGATTTTGATAATTAGCGGGTCTCGACCTAATTCTGCTCTGCATGCATTATTTGGTGTTTTACGTTTTACACGGGGGATATTTTTGCAGAATTCTGCATGCAGAGTCTCAATTTGGTGTTTGTCCCATTTTGTGAATTATTGGTTGGTGAGCGGACTCCAGATCTCACAACCATAAAGGGCAACTGATTCAAGTATTTTTAGCCAGATCTTAATTGGTATGTTGAATTTTCAATTTCAATTGAAGGGGCTTTATTGGCATGGGAAACATATGTTAACATTTCCAAAGCAAGTGAAGTAGATAATAAACAAAAGTGAAAGAAACAATAAAAATGACCAGTAAACATTACAATCACAGAAGTTCCTGTAACGAGTGAGCTGAGAGTCGGGAAGCAAGTTCAGGGAGTGAGTGTTTTAATAAATAAACAAAACAATTAACACAAACAACACACCGACATGAAACAGAGTCAATAACACCTGAGGAAAGACCCAAGGGGAGTGACAGATAGGGAAGATACTCAAGGGGGTGATGGAGTCCAGGAAGGTGTCATGAGGTGCTGGTGGGCTTGACGATGGTGACAGGTGTGTGGGATAATCAGCAGCCTGATGACCTAGAGGCAGGAGAGGGAGTATACATGACAGTTCCAAAAGAATAAAGACATTTCAAATGTCATATTATGTATATATGCCGTGTTTTAACGATGTGCAAATGGTTAAATGGGGGTTGTATTTACAATGGTGTTTGTTGTTCTCTCTCTGTCCATCTCTCTCTCTCTCTAGATGGGGGTAGTATGTGGATCTCAGCTGTAAACATATTGTCTGTCTCTCTCTCTAGATGGGGGTAGTATGTGGATCTCAGCTGTAAACATATTGTCTGTCTCTCTCTCTAGATGGGGGTAGTATGTGGATCTCAGCTGTAAACATATTGTCTGTCTCTCTCTCTAGATGGGGGTAGTATGTGGATCTCAGCTGTAAACATATTGTCTGTGTCTCTCTCTAGATGGGGGTAGTATGTGGATCTCAGCTGTAAACATATTGTCTGTATCTCTCTCTCTAGATGGGGGTAGTATGTGGATCTCAGCTGTAAACATATTGTCTGTGTCTCTCTCTAGATGGGGGTAGTATGTGGATCTCAGCTGTAAACATATTGTCTGTATCTCTCTCTCTAGATGGGGGTAGTATGTGGATCTCAGCTGTAAACATATTGTCTGTATCTCTCTCTCTAGATGGGGGTAGTATGTGATCTCAGCTGTAAACATATTGTCTGTATCTCTCTCTCTAGATGGGGGTAGTATGTGGATCTCAGCTGTAAACATATTGTCTGTATCTCTCTCTCTAGATGGGGGTAGTATGTGGATCTCAGCTGTAAACATATTGTCTGTATCTCTCTCTCTCTAGATGGGGGTAGTATGTGGATCTCAGCTGTAAACATATTGTCTGTGTCTCTCTCTCTAGATGGGGGTAGTATGTGGATCTCAGCTGTAAACATATTGTCTGTGTCTCTCTATCTAGATGGGGGTAGTATGTGGATCTCAGCTGTAAACATATTGTCTGTCTCTCTCTCTAGATGGGGGTAGTATGTAGATCTCAGCTGTAAACATATTGTCTGTATCTCTCTCTCTCTAGATGGGGGTAGTATGTGGATCTCAGCTGTAAACATATTGTCTGTGTCTCTCTCTAGATGGGGGTAGTATGTGGATCTCAGCTTTAAACATATTGTCTGTATCTCTCTCTCTAGATGGGGGTAGTTTGTGGATCTCAGCTGTAAACATATTGTCTGTGTGTCTCTCTCTCTCTCTAGATGGGGGTAGTATGTGGATCTCAGCTGTAAACATATTGTCTGTATCTCTCTCTCTAGATGGGGGTAGTATGTGGATCTCAGCTGTAAACATATTGTCTGTGTCTCTCTCTAGATGGGGGTAGTATGTGGATCTCAGCTGTAAACATATTGTCTGTGTCTCTCTCTCTAGATGGGGGTAGTATGTGGATCTCAGCTGTAAACATATTGTCTGTGTGTCTCTCTCTCTCTAGATGGGGGTAGTATGTGGATCTCAGCTGTAAACATATTGTCTGTCTCTCTCTCTAGATGGGGGTAGTATGTGGATCTCAGCTGTAAACATATTGTCTGTGTCTCTCTCTAGATGGGGGTAGTATGTGGATCTCAGCTGTAAACATATTGTCTGTGTCTCTCTCTCTAGATGGGGGTAGTATGTGGATCTCAGCTGTAAACATATTGTCTGTCTCTCTCTCTCAGATGGGGGTAGTATGTGGATCTCAGCTGTAAACATATTGTCTGTATCTCTCTCTCTCTAGATGGTGGTAGTATGTGGATCTCAGCTGTAAACATATTGTCTGTCCCCCGTGGGGGGGGGCTCGCTGCTGCTGGCTCCCAGATGGGGGTAGTATGTGGATCTCAGCTGTAAACATATTGTCTGTATCTCTCTCTCTAGATGGGGGTAGTATGTGGATCTCAGCTGTAAACATATTGTCTGTATCTCTCTCTCTAGATGGGGGTAGTATGTGGATCTCAGCTGTAAACATATTGTCTGTATCTCTCTCTCTAGATGGGGGTAGTATGTGGATCTCAGCTGTAAACATATTGTCTGTCCCCCAGTGGGGGGGGCCGCTGCTGCTGCTCTCCCAGATGGGGGTAGTATGTGGATCTCAGCTGTAAACATATTGTCTGTGTCTCTCTCTCTAGATGGGGGTAGTATGTGGATCTCAGCTGTAAACATATTGTCTGTATCTCTCTCTCTAGATGGGGGTAGTATGTGGATCTCAGCTGTAAACATATTGTCTGTCTCTCTCTCTCTAGATGGGGGTAGTATGTGGATCTCAGCTGTAAACATATTGTCTGTGTCTCTCTCTAGATGGGGGTAGTATGTGCCCAGCAGCCGTTAGAAGGGGAGTTACTCCAGAGGTGTCAGCAGCTGCAGTCCCGTCTCTCCACCCTCAAGATTGAGAATGAGGAGGTGAGACCTGCACTCCTCTCACCTCATCACTCCAACATTTAATCCCCTCACCCCCATTTCTCACCTCAACACTCCAACATTTAACCCCCTCACCCCCCATCTCTCACCTCCTCACTCCAACATCTAACCCCCTCACCCTCACCGCATCATTCCAACATTTAACCTCCTCACCCCCATCTCTCACCTCATCACTCCAACATTTACACCCCTCACCCCCCATCTCTCACCTCATCACTCCAACATCTAACCCCCTCACCCTCACCGCATCATTCCAACATTTAACCTCCTCACCCCCATCTCTCACCTCATCACTCCAACATTTAACCCCATCACCCCAATCTCTCATGTCCTCACTCCAACATTTAACCCCCTCATCCCCATCTCTCACCTCATCACTCCAATATTTAACCCCTCACCCCTATCTCTCACGTCCTCACTCCAACATTTAACCCCCTCACCCTCAATCTCTCATCTCATCACTCCAAAATCTAACTCCCTCACCCCCCATCTCTCACCTCATCACACCAACATTTAACCCCCTCACCCCCCATCTCTCACCTCATCACTCCAACATTTAACCCCCTCACCCCCCATCTCTCACCTCATCACTCCATCATTTAACCCCCTCATCTCTCACCTCATCACTCCAACATTTAACCCCCTCACCCCCCATTTCTCACCTCATCACTCCAACATTTAATCCCCTCACCCCCCTGACAGTTGTTAGTCATCTATGTCTGCCCACTCACACATATTACACCCACAATTGATTTCACCCACTGCTGTTGACAGAGTTTGACACCATCATTCTATCTCTCTCTCTCGCTCGCTCTCTCTCTCACCCCCCTCTCCCCTCTCTCTCTCGCTCAACCCCCTCTCTCCTCCTCTCCCCCTCTCCCCCTCCCTTTCTCCTCCCCTCCCTCTCTTTCTCTCCCCCCTCTCTCTATTTTTCTCCCCCCTCTCTCTCTCTCTCTCTCTCTCTCTCTAGGTGAAGAAGACTATGGAGGCCACTCTGTCAACCATCCAGGACATGGTCACCGTGGAGGACTATGAGGTCAGCGAGTGTTTCCACCACAGCAACTCCATGGAGTCGGTCAAGTCCACCATGAGCCAATCATTCCTCAGCAAACCCAGCCTGGCCAAGAGACGGGCCAATCAACAGGAAACGGAGCAGTTCTACTTCACGGTGAGGACCAATCACAGAGCAGAGATGTGTTATGGGGACACATTCAGGAAGGGTCAGTGAGGACCAATCACAGAGCAGAGATGTGTTATGGGGACACATTCAGGAAGGGTCAGTGAGGACCAATCACAGAGCAGAGATGTGTTATGGGGACACATTCAGGAAGAGTCAGTGAGGACCAATCACAGAGCAGAGATGTGTTATGGTGACACACACACATCCGCTCCCTAAGGCGGGGTCAGTGATGTCATGATGATACACACTCAATCATTGTGCACAGTAGCTAACTTCTCTCTGTCTCTGTATGTTGTAGAAACTGAAGGAGTTTCTGGAGGGGCGGAACCTGATCACCAAACTGGAGGCCAAACATGACTTGATCCAGAAGACCCTGGGAGAGAGTGAGTCACACACAGTCACATACACAGTCCACTGCATGTTTGTAACTGAGGATGTCACTGGGAGGTGTAGGCCGGAGCAGGCCCCAGAGAGGCCCCAGAGACACAGGAAGGGCCACACTGGGGAGCAGGATGGGCAGTGGGGGATAGGATGTGTGTGTTGCACTGCAGGCCCATCTGTGGATGTAACTGTAGGTTGGGGAGGGAGATCCTCTGGGATGTGTGTAGCGAGAGCCACACAGGACAATCACTGAGAAGTGTGTGCATGTAAGCGTTTGTGTTAGCGTGTGTGTTAGCGTGTGTGTTAATGTGTGTTTGTGTATTTCAGGGGAAGTCTGTCACAGTTTGTGTCCAGCTGTGGCCCTTTCCTTCTGTCTCCTGTTCCTGCTATAACTAACTGTCTCTCTTTCTCTCTCTCTCTCTCTCTCTGTCTGTGCTCTCTCTCCCTCCCTCCTATTCTCTCTGCGCTCTCTCTCTCCCCTCCCCCTCTTCCTGTGTCTTCCCTGCTTTAGGTCAGAAGACTGACTGTTGCCTTGCCAGGTAGGTGTGGTAAACAAACACACACACGTACCATTAGAAGATTCAATAGTAGGCTCTAAGGTCTGTTTGACTGCTACAAGGGTGTGTTTATGGGTACATACTCATTCTAATATTGCTGTGTGTGTGTGTGTGTGTGTGTGTGTGTGTGTGTGTGTGTGTGTGTGTGGTTTGTGTGCATGAGTTCACATAGATCATTTCCAGAGTTGTGTATAAATAGTATCTCTCTCTGGAGGTGTAATGACAGAGCAATGCTTTTCTTTCTTTCTGTCTTTCTGTCTTTCTTTCTTTCTCTCTGGTGTCTCTCTCCCTCCCCTTCTCTCTCTCTTTCCCTCTCTTCCTCCTCTCCAGTGACAGGAGGAACTCTGCACTACGGAATCAGGTAATTTCTCTCTCCATTCAGAGTGTGGTTTCCTATGTGTACGTCTCTCTCTCTCTCTCTCTCTCTCTCTCTCTCTCTCTCTCTCTCTCTCTCTCTCTCTCTCTCTCTCTCTCTCTCTGTGTGGTTTAACCTTTTACCTGGAGAAACTGTCCACTGCTCTGTAGTGTTATGCTCCAGCCCCGTCTTTCTTATGCTAGGTCTACAGACTACACTATCTGAAACAGGTCTATTATACCATGTGGTGAGTGTAGCTAGCGCCCCTAGTGGGAGCCTTGTTATGATCCTCTGCTGTCACACCTCTGTCCAGAGATCCAACAGCAGGCAGCTTCTGAACAGCGTACAACCGCACTGATACACACAGACATGTAACACACACACACACACACACACACACACACACACACACACACACACACACACACACACACACACACAGACAACACACAGACACCACACAGAGAACGTTTCCCAGATTCCCTGCCCTCGTCAGACAGTGATCTGTGGAAAACATAAACAAAGGGAATAGGGAAAAAGTTGTCTCCTAGCAACAGCTGGCTTCTGTATTCCCGCGCTTCCCCCTCCGATGTCTTTTCTTCCTTGATGTGTGTGTGGTTCAAGCAGGTCTGAATCCTTTTCTATGTGCTGTGTGCCGAATTGGATATGTGACTCTTGTATCCGTGTGTAAATAATGTTCTCCCTGTCTGAACTCTGTCTCAACACTGGCTACTGTACATACTGCTCTCCATCCCTCTCTCCCCTCCTCCTCCCCGCTGTCCTACAGAGGGAAATGGTCAGGGAATGCTCTCCATCCCTCTCTCCCCTCCTCCTCGCCGCTGTCCTACAGAGGGAAATGGTCAGGGAATGCTCTCCATCCCTCTCTCCCCTCCTCCTCCCCGCTGTCCTACAGAGGGAAATGGTCAGGGAATGCTCTCCATCCCTCTCTCCCCTCCTCCTCCCCGCTGTCCTACAGAGGGAAATGGTCAGGGAATCCTCTCTTCTCCCTCTCCATCCCCCTTTCCCCTCCCCCCTACTGGTTACCTGGGCCGTGTATTCTATGCTCCTCTAATCCTCCTCTTCTCTCCTCCTCTCTCAGGAGGCTGGCCAGGTCATCCCTCTGATGGTGGAGAGCTGTATCCGCTTCATCAGTCGCCATGGTGAGGCCGCCCTGTCTCTGTTTCCTGGGCTAAGGATTGGCTGTGTCTCTGCCTGTGTGGATGGATTTTCTTGTTGTTGGCTTTGCAGAGGCAAAATAATTTTTTGAATAGAATAATCTTAAGTATGGTGAATTTGCAATATAAATGATTGAAACACAACAGAAGAATGAAGGGCCTGTGTCTGTCTGTTGTCTAGAAGATCAGTAACACCCCCCTCTCTCTCTCTCTCTCTCTCTCTCTCTCGCTCTCTCGCTCTCTCTCGCTCTCGCCCCCTCTCGCTCTCGCCCCCTCTTCTCTCTCTCTACCCCCTTCTCTCTCTCTACCCCCTTCTATCTCTCTACCCCCTTCTATCTCTCTCTACCCCCTTCTCTCTCTCTACCCCCTTCTCTCTCTCTACCCCCTTCTCTCTCTCTACCCCCTTCTCTCTCTCTACCCCCTTCTCTCTCTCTACCCCCCTCTCTCTCTCTACCCCCTTCTCTCTCTCTCTACCCCCTTCTCTCTCTCTACCCCCTTCTATCTCTCTCTACCCCCTTCTCTCTCTCTACCCCCCTCTCTCTCTCTACCCCCTTCTCTCTCTCTCTACCCCCTTCTCTCTCTCTACCCCCTTCTCTCTCTCTCTCTCTACCCCCTTCTCTCTCTCTACCCCCTTCTCTCTCTCTACCCCCTTCTCTCTCTCTACCCCCTTCTATCTCTCTCTACCCCCTTCTCTCTCTCTACCCCCTTCTCTCTCTCTACCCCCCTCTCTCTCTCTACCCCCTTCTCTCTCTCTCTACCCCCTTCTCTCTCTCTCTCTCTCTACCCCCTTCTCTCTCTCTCTCTCTCTCTCTCTCTCTCTCTCTCTCTCTCTCTCTCGCTCTCTCTCTCGCTCTACCCCCTTCTCACTCTCTCTACCCCCTTCTCTCTCTCTCTCTCTCTCTTCTCTCTCTCTCTCTCTCTCTCTCTCGCTCTACCCCCTTCTCTCTCTCTCTTCTCTCTCTCTCTCTCTCTCTCTCTCTCTCTCTCGCTCTCTCTCTCGCTCTACCCCCTTCTCTCTCTCTCTACCCCCTTCTCTCTCTCTCTACCCCCTTCTCTCTCTCTCTTCTCTCTCTCTCTCTCTCTCTCTCTCTCTCTCTCTCTCTCTCTCGCTCTCTCTCTCGCTCTACCCCCTTCTCTCTCTCTCTACCCCCTTCTCTCTCTCTCTCTCTACCCCCTTCTCTCTCTCTCTACCCCCTTCTCTCTCTCTACCCCCTTCTCTCTCTCTCTACCCCCTTCTCTCTCTCTCTACCCCCTTCTCTCTCTCTACCCCCTTCTCTCTCTCTCTCTCTCTCTTCTCTCTCTCTCTCTCTCGCTCTCTCTCTCGCTCTACCCCCTTCTCTCTCTCTCTACCCTCTTCTCTCTCTCTCTACCCTCTTCTCTCTCTCTCTACCCCCCTCTCTCTCTCGCTCTCTCTCTCTCTACCCCCTTCCCTCTCTCTCTACCCTCTTCTCTCTCTCTCTACCCCCTTCTCTCTCTCTCTACCCCCTTCTCTCTCTCTACCCCCTTCTCTCTCTCTCTCTCTCTACCCCCTTCTCTCTCTCGCTCTCTCTCTCGCTCTACCCCCTTCTCTCTCTCTCTACCCCCTTCTCTCTCTCGCTCTCTCTCTCGCTCTACCCCCTTCTCTCTCTCTCTACCCCCTTCTCTCTCTCTCTCTCTCTACCCCCTTCTCTCTCTCTACCTCTCTCTCTCTCTCTCTACCCCCTTCTCTCTCTACCCCCTTCTCTCTCTCTACCCCCTTCTCTCTCTCTACCCCCTTCTCTCTCTCTCTACCCCCTTCTCTCTCTCTACCCCCTTCTCTCTCTCTCTCTCTCTTCTCTCTCTCTCTCTCTCTCTCTCGCTCTCTCTCTCGCTCTACCCCCTTCTCTCTCTCTCTACCCTCTTCTCTCTCTCTCTACCCTCTTCTCTCTCTCTCTACCCCCTCTCTCTCTCGCTCTCTCTCTCTCTACCCCCTTCTCTCTCTCTCTACCCTCTTCTCTCTCTCTACCCCCTTCTCTCTCTCTCTCTCTCTACCCCCTTCTCTCTCTCTACCTCTCTCTCTCTCTCTCTACCCCCTTCTCTCTCTCTCTACCCCCTTCTCTTCTCTCTCTTCCCCCTTCTCTCTCTCTACCCCCTTCTCTCTCTCTACCCCCTTCTCTCTCTCTACCCCCTTCTCTCTCTCTCTCTCTCTACCCCCTTCTCTCTCTCGCTCTCTCTCTCGCTCTACCCCCTTCTCTCTCTCTCTACCCCCTTCTCTCTCTCGCTCTCTCTCTCTCTCTACCCCCTTCTCTCTCTCTACCCCCTTCTCTCTCTCGCTCTCTCTCTCGCTCTACCCCCTTCTCTCTCTCTCTACCCCCTTCTCTCTCTCGCTCTCTCTACCTCCTTCTCTCTCACTCTCTCTACCTCTCTCTCTCTCTCTCTACCCCCTTCTCTCTCTCTCTACCCCCTTCTCTCTCTCTCTACCCCCTTCTCTCTCTCTCTACCCCCTTCTCTCGCTCTCTCTCTCTCTCGCTCTCTCTCGCTCTCGCCCCCTCTTCTCTCTCTCTCGCCCCCTCTTCTCTCTCTCGCCCCCTCTTCTCTCTCTCTCTCTCTCTCTCTCGCTCTCTCTCTCGCTCTCGCCCCCTCTTCTCTCTCTCTCTCTACCTCTCTCTCTCTACCCCCTTCTCTCTCTCTCTACCCCCTTCTCTCTCTCTCTACCCCCCTCTCTCTCTCGCTCTCTCTCTCTCGCCCCCTTTTCTCTCTCTCTCTCTCTCGCTCCCTCTTCTCTCTCCCGCCCCCTCTTCTCTCTCTCGCCCCCTCTTCTCTCTCTACCCCCTTCTCTCTCTCTCTACCCCCTTCTCTCTCTCTCTACCCCCTTCTCTCTCTCTCTACCCCCCTCTCTCTCTCGCTCTCTCTCTCTCTCTCTCTCGCCCCCTTTTCTCTCTCTCTCTCTCTCTCTCTCTCTCTCTCTCTCTCTCTCTCTCGCCCCCTCTTCTCTCTCTCTCGCCCCCTCTTCTCTCTCTCTCGCCCCCTCTTCTCTCTCTCTCGCCCCCTCTTCTCTCTCGCCCCCTCTTCTCTCTCTCGCCCCCTCTTCTCTCTCTCGCCCCCTCTTCTCTCTCTACCCCCTTCTCTCTCTCTCTACCCCCTTCTCTCTCTCTCTACCCCCTTCTCTCTCTCTCTACCCCCTTCTCTCTCTCTCTACCCCCTTCTCTCTCTCTACCCCCTTCTCTCTCTCTCTACCCCCTTCTCTCTCTCTCTACCCCCTTCTCTCTCTCGCTCTCTCTACCTCTCTCTCTCTCTCTCTACCCCCTTCTCTCTCTCTCTACCTCTCTCTCTCTCTACCCCTTCTCTCTCTATCTACCCCCTTCTCTCTCTCTCTACCCCCTTCTCTCTACCCCCTTCTCTCTCTCTCCCCCTCTCTCTCTCTCCCCCTGTCTCTCTCTCGATCGCTTCACCCTCTGTCTGCAGGTCTGCACCATGAGGGCATCTTCAGAGTGTCTGGCTCTCAGGTGGAGGTCAATGACATCAAGAACGCCTTTGAGAGAGGTAAGACTACACTACCCAGAAAGCCCAGCACCTGCCATAGCATAAACAGAAAGACCTGCTTATCTCACACAATATTCCTTTACCCCCCCATATCATTCTGCTTCTTTCTTCCCCCACCCGATCTTTCTCTCTTTCATATTCTCTCTGTCTTTCTTCCCCCACCCCATCTGTAGGTGAGGACCCGTTGGCAGGAGATCAGAATGATCATGACATGGACTCCATCGCTGGCGTTCTAAAGCTCTACTTCAGAGGACTGGACCACGCCCTCTTCCCCAAGGAAGTCTTCCATGACATCATATCCTGTGTCTGTGAGTCTCCGCCAGAGCCACGCCTTTTACATTATCTTACTATATACTGTCCAGAGTGGTGTGTGTGTGTGTGTGTGTTAATGTGTGTTTGTGTATTTCAGGGGAAGTCTGTCACAGTTTGTGTCCAGCTGTGGCCCTTTCCTTCTGTCTCCTGTTCCTGCTATAACTAACTGTCTCTCTTTCTCTCTCTCTCTCTCTATCCCTCATATTCTCCCTGCTCTTTCTCTCTCTCTCTCCCTGCGCTCTCTCTCTTTTTCTCTCTCTCGCTCTCTCTTTCTCCCTCTCTCATATTCTCTCTCACTCTCTCTTTCTCCCGCCCTCATATTCTCCCTGCACTCTCTCTCTTTCTCTCTCTCTCTTTCTCCCTCTCTCATATTCTCTCTCTCTTTCTCCCTCCCTCCCTCCCTCATATTCTCTCTCTTTCTCCCTCCCTCATATTGTCTCTGTGTGTGTGTGTGTGTATTGTGCGATGTGTGTGTGTGTGTTAACCCTTTGTGTGTGTGTACTGTTTCAGCAATGGAGAACCTGCAGGAGAGGGCTGTCCACATCAGGAAGGTTCTGCTGACTCTGCCCAGCAACACTCTCATCATCATGAGATACCTGTTCGCCTTCCTCAACCAGTGAGTAACACTGTACTAACGCTACTACAACGCTACTTGAACATTACTACAGCTCCATCTGAACCAGTGAGTAACACTGTACTAACGCTACTACAACGCTACTTGAACATTACTACAGCTCCATCTGAACCAGTGAGTAACACTGTACTAACGCTACTACAACGCTACTTGAACATTACTACAGCTCCATCTGAACCAGTGAGTAACACTGTACTAACGCTACTACAACGCTACTTGAACATTACTACAGCTCCATCTGAACCAGTGAGTAACACTGTACTAACGCTACTACAACGCTACTTGAACATTACTACAGCTCCATCTGAACCAGTGAGTAACACTGTACTAACGCTACTACAACGCTACTTGAACATTACTACAGCTCCATCTGAACCAGTGAGTAACACTGTACTAACGCTACTACAACGCTGCTTGAACATTACTACAGCTCCATCTGAACCAGTGAGTAACACTGTACTAACGCTACTACAACGCTACTTGAACATTACTACAGCTCCATCTGAACCAGTGAGTAACACTGTACTAACGCTACTACAACGCTGCTTGAACATTACTACAGCTCCATCTGAACCAGTGAGTAACACTGTACTAACGCTACTACAACGCTACTTGAACATTACTACAGCTCCATCTGAACCAGTGAGTAACACTGTACTAACGCTACTACAACGCTACTTGAACATTACTACAGCTCCATCTGAACCAGTGAGTAACACTGTACTAACGCTACTACAACGCTGCTTGAACATTACTACAGCTCCATCTGAACCAGTGAGTAACACTGTACTAACGCTACTACAACGCTACTTGAACATTACTACAGCTCCATCTGAACCAGTGAGTAACACTGTACTAACGCTACTACAACGCTGCTTGAACATTACTACAGCTCCATCTGAACCAGTGAGTAACACTGTACTAACGCTACTACAACGCTACTTGAACATTACTACAGCTCCATCTGAACCAGTGAGTAACACTGTACTAACGCTACTACAACGCTACTTGAACATTACTACAGCTCCATCTGAACCAGTGAGTAACACTGTACTAACGCTACTACAACACTACTTGAACATTACTACAGCTCCATCTGAACCAGTGAGTAACACTGTACTAACGCTACTACAACGCTACTTGAACATTACTACAGCTCCATCTGAACCAGTGAGTAACACTGTACTAACGCTACTACAACACTACTTAAACATTACTACAGCTCCATCTGAACCAGTGAGTAACACTGTACTAACGCTACTACAACGCTACTTGAACATTACTACAGCTCCATCTGAACCAGTGAGTAACACTGTACTAACGCTACTACAACGCTACTTGAACATTACTACAGCTCCATCTGAACCAGTGAGTAACACTGTACTAACGCTACTACAACGCTACTTGAACATTACTACAGCTCCATCTGAACCAGTGAGTAACACTGTACTAACGCTACTACAACGCTACTTGAACATTACTACAGCTCCATCTGAACCAGTGAGTAACACTGTACTAACGCTACTACAACGCTACTTGAACATTACTACAGCTCCATCTGAACCAGTGAGTAACACTGTACTAACGCTACTACAACGCTACTTGAACATTACTACAGCTCCATCTGAACCAGTGAGTAACACTAGTGGTGATCCCACCGCTGACTGCAGTTCCAGCCACTGACTTAGCCACTGGTTACATAAACCCAGTCAAAACTTCTCCTTCCTCCCTCCATGGTTTCTCCAGCCAGTGGTGTGTGTGTGTGTGTGTGTGTGTGTGTGTGTGTGTGTGTGTGTGTGTGTGTGTGTGTGTGTGTGTGTGTGTGTGTGTGTGTGTGTGTGTGTGTGTGTGTGTGTGTGTGTGTGTGTGTGTGTGTGTGTGTTTTCCCAGGCTGGTATGAATGGCTGCTCTATGTCTGTCCGTCCTTACAGTTCTCCCCTGGGTCCTAAAGGACACCAGACGTGCCAGAATCACCCTTTACTAATGCTACTACTACTACTACTACAACACACACATACACACACACACACACACACACACACACACACACACACACACACACACACACACACACACACACACACACACACACACACACACACACACACACACAGACCAAGCTACAGACTTGACTTCTAATGCTCCTACCACCACACAGACACACCTCACATAGGCCAGATCTAATTGAGTCTTAGCTTTGATGACTGAACCCTCCACTCTGTGGGGACGAAGGTTTAGAGAGAGAGAGAGAGAGAGAGAGAGAGAGAGACAGAGAGAGAGGGAGAGAGAGGGAGAGAGAGAGAGAGAGAGAGGAGTGTAACTTGAGAGGTAGGTTTCAGTGTTCCCGAGAGACCACATCATAAATCCAGTTTGGAGCTGGTCCATTTGTTCCAAGTGATTTAACATGACCCCCAACACACCTAACCCTATCTATCCCCCAGGTCCCATCCTCTGCTCTCTCTGTCACATACCTCCATAACTCACACACACCATGACAGGGGATGTCTCAGAGGTCTGAGGTTGTGGTCAAACTGTCTACCTTTGTCCCCGGGAGTGAACTCATTCACGCAATAAATGATGGTGGAAACTCCCTTTAAAGCACCAATCAAATGCATTCTTTATTAAGGGGTGTGGAATAGAAAGACAAGCAGGCTAAAGAGGTTATGAGCTGCCTGAGAGCTTTATAGATGAACCATTGTGTGTGTGTGTGTGTGTGTGTGTGTGTGTGTGTGTGTGTGTGTGTGTGTGTGTGTGTGTGTGTGTGTGTGTGTGTGTGTGTGTGTGTGTTTGCGCGTGTTCAGGTTTAACCCTTCCCAATAACCTCCTGTCCTCTCTCCCCAGCCTGTCCCAGTACAGTGACCTCCTGTCCTCTCTCCCCAGCCTGTCCCAGTACAGTGACCTCCTGTCCTCTCTCCCCAGCCTGTCCCAGTACAGTGACCTCCTGTCCTCTCTCCCCAGCCTGTCCCAGTACAGTGACCTCCTGTCCCTCTCTCCCCAGCCTGTCCCGGTACAGTGACCTCCTGTCCTCTCTCCCCAGCCTGTCCCAGTACAGTGACCTCCTGTCCTCTCTCCCCAGCCTGTCCCGGTACAGTGACCTCCTGTCCTCTCTCCCCAGCCTGTCCCAGTACAGTGACCTCCTGTCCTCTCTCCCCCAGCCTGTCCCGGTACAGTGACCTCCTGTCCTCTCTCCCCAGCCTGTCCCGGTACAGTGACCTCCCTGTCCTCTCTCCCCAGCCTGTCCCGGTACAGTGACCTCCTGTCCTCTCTCCCCAGCCTGTCCCAGTACAGTGACTTCCTGTCCTCTCTCCCCAGCCTGTCCCGGTACAGTGACCTCCTGTCCTCTCTCCCCAGCCTGTCCCGGTACAGTGAGGACAACATGATGGATCCCAATAACCTCCTGTCCTCTCTCCCCAGCCTGTCCCAGTACAGTGACCTCCTGTCCTCTCTCCCCAGCCTGTCCCAGTACAGTGACCTCCTGTCCTCTCTCCCCAGCCTGTCCCAGTACAGTGACCTCCTGTCCTCTCTCCCCAGCCTGTCCCAGTACAGTGAGGACAACATGATGGATCCCTATAACCTGCTGTCCTCTCTCCCCAGCCTGTCCCGGTACAGTGAGGACAACATGATGGATCCCTATAACCTGCTGTCCTCTCTCCCCAGCCTGTCCCAGTACAGTGAGGACAACATGATGGATCCCTATAACCTGCAGTCCTCTCTCCCCAGCCTGTCCCAGTACAGTGACCTCCTGTCCTCTCTCCCCAGCCTGTCCCAGTACAGTGACCTCCTGTCCTCTCTCCCCAGCCTGTCCCAGTACAGTGACCTCCTGTCCTCTCTCCCCAGCCTGTCCCAGTACAGTGACCTCCTGTCCTCTCTCCCCAGCCTGTCCCGGTACAGTGAGGACAACATGATGGATCCCTATAACCTGCTGTCCTCTCTCCCCAGCCTGTCCCAGTACAGTGAGGACAACATGATGGATCCCTATAACCTGCTGTCCTCTCTCCCCAGCCTGTCCCGGTACAGTGAGGACAACATGATGGATCCCTATAACCTGCTGTCCTCTCTCCCCAGCCTGTTCCAGTACAGTGAGGACAACATGATGGATCCCTATAACCTGCTGTCCTCTCTCCCCAGCCTGTCCCGGTACAGTGAGGACAACATGATGGATCCCTATAACCTGGCCATCTGTTTTGGTCCCACTCTGATGTCAGTCCCAGAGAGCTGTGACCAGGTGTCCTGCCAGGCCCACGTTAACGAGCTCATCAAGACCATCATCATCCACCCCGACGGGGTCTTCCCCCGGACCAGGGGGACCTGCAGGGGCCTGTCTACACCTGCCCAGGGGTCACCGACGAGTACTGGTGAGTGGTGAGGCAGAGAGGTGTCCCTATACATATATATTATCAGTGGGGTAAACATCAGAGACCCTGGGGGGAGGATTTATGGATCTGTTCTGGTCCAGGTCAACGGGGCCAGGAGGACCAGCTTACACACAGAGAACTGATCTAAGGCCCAAGACACGCACACACACACACACACACACACACACCAACAAGCACACACACACACCCCAACAAGCACACACACACACACCAACAAGCACACACACACACACACACACCAACAGTTAGAATGTCAGATGTTTATAACAAGACAGGAGGCAGACAGTTAGAATGTCAGATGTTTATAACA
>NC_138302.1:87263771-87496271 GCF_965601325.2 Salmo salar | reverse complement strand
TAGCAACATTCTGCTACTGATAGCAACATTCTGCTTCTCACATCAACATTCTGCTTCTGATATCAACATTCTGCTTCTCACAGCAACATTCTGCTTCTGATATCAACATTCTGATTCTCACATCAACATTCTGCTTCTCACATCAACATTCTGCTTCTGATATCAACATTCTGCTTCTCACAGCAACATTCTGCTTCTGATATCAACATTCTGATTCTCACATCAACATTCTGCTTCTCACATCAACATTCTGCTTCTCACAGCAACATTCTGCTTCTGATATCAACATTCTGCTTCTCACATCAACATTCTGCTTCTGATATCAACATTCTGCTTCTGATAGCAACATTCTGCTTCTGATATCAACATTCTGCTTCTCACATCAACATTCTGCTTCTGATAGCAACATTCTGCTTCTGATATCAACATTCTGCTTCTCACAGCAACATTCTGCTTCTGATATCAACATTCTGCTTCTGATATCAACATTCTGCTTCTGATAGCAACATTCTGCTTCTGATATCAACATTCTGCTTCTGATATCAACATTCTGCTTCTGATATCAACATTCTGCTTCTCACATCAACTTTCTGCTTCTGATATCAACATTCTGCTTCTCACATCAACATTCTGCTTCTGATATCAACATTCTGCTTCTGATATCAACATTCTGCTTCTGATATCAACATTCTGCTTCTCACATCAACATTCTGCTTCTGATATCAACATTCTGCTTCTCACAGCAACATTCTGCTTCTGATATCAACATTCTGATTCTCACATCAACATTCTGCTTCTCACATCAACATTCTGCTTCTGATATCAACATTCTGCTTCTCACAGCAACATTCTGCTTCTGATATCAACATTCTGATTCTCACATCAACATTCTGCTTCTCACATCAACATTCTGCTTCTCACAGCAACATTCTGCTTCTCACAGCAACATTCTGCTTCTGATGATCACTACAATATGACTGCCTGCGCTACAACCCCTTTGTCTGTAACCAACTTCTGTGTCACTAACCTGCTTGCCACTAACCCGCCTCCCGTTCTCTACCCCTGCCCCTCCTTCCCTTCTCCCCTCTCTCTCCCGTTTCTCCCCTCCTCCTCCCCCCTCTCTCCCGTTTCTCCCCTCCTCCTCTCTCCCGTTTCTCCCCTCCTCCTCTCTTCCCTCTGTCTCCCCCCTCTCTCTCTCTCTCTCCCCCTCTCTCCTTCTCTCCCTCCCTCCCTCTCTGACTCTCAGGCTTGTTGGTCGTTTCAGAATCTGACCCAATAGCGGCCATCGCTCGCTTCGACTACTCTGGACGGACCAACCGGGAGCTGTCGTTTAATAAGGGCGCGCCTCTCCTCCTTTTCCAGCGAGTCAGTGATGACTGGTGGGAGGGCCAACACAACGGAGTAGACGGACTGGTGCCTCACCAGTACATAGTGGTTCAGGACATGTAAGAAACCACAAGACCAGTGTTTAGACAAGTACAACCTGTTCAGACCAGTATAGACCAGTACAGTGCAGACCACCATAGACAAGATGAGAGAATGGTTTTCTAGTTGGCTGGCTGTAGTGTGTGTGTGTGTGTGTGTGTGTGTGTGTGTGTGTGTGTGTGTGTGTGGTGTGTGTGGTGTGTGGTGTGTGTGTGTGTGTGTGTGTGTGTGTGTGTGTTACAGGACGGACAGGACTGTAGTGTGATTATGTGTGTGTGTTACAGGACGGACAGGACTGTAGTGTGATTATGTGTGTGTGTTATAGGACAGACAGGGCTGTAGTGTGATTATGTGTGTGTGTTATAGGACGGACAGGGCTGTAGTGTGATTATGTGTGTGTTACAGGACGGACAGGACTGTAGTGTGATTATGTGTGTGTGTTACAGGACGGACAGGACTGTAGTGTGATTATGTGTGTGTGTTACAGGACGGACAGGGCTGTAGTGTGATTATGTGTGTGTGTTACAGGACGGACAGGGCTGTAGTGTGATTATGTGTGTGTGTTACAGGACGGACAGGACTGTAGTGTGATTATGTGTGTGTGTTATAGGACGGACAGGACTGTAGTGTGATTATGTGTGTGTGTTACAGGACGGACAGGACTGTAGTGTGATTATGTGTGTGTGTTACAGGACGGACAGGACTGTAGTGTGATTATGTGTGTGTGTTATAGGACGGACAGGGCTGTAGTGTGATTATGTGTGTGTGTTACAGGACGGACAGGGCTGTAGTGTGATTATGTGTGTGTGTTACAGGACGGACAGGACTGTAGTGTGATTAGGTGTGTGTGTTACAGGACGGACAGGACTGTAGTGTGATTATGTGTGTGTGTTACAGGACGGACAGGACTGTAGTGTGATTATGTGTGTGTGTTACAGGACGGACAGGACTGTAGTGTGATTATGTGTGTGTGTTACAGGACGGACAGGACTGTAGTGTGATTATGTGTGTGTGTTACAGGACGGATGGGACTGTAGTGTGATTATGTGTGTGTGTTACAGGACGGATGGGACTGTAGTGTGATTATGTGTGTGTGTTACAGGACGGATGGGACTGTAGTGTGATTATGTGTGTGTGTTACAGGACGGACAGGACTGTAGTGTGATTATGTGGGTGTGTTCCAGGACGGACGGGACTGTAGTGTGATTATGTGTGTGTGTTACAGGACGGACAGGACTGTAGTGTGATTATGTGTGTGTGTTACAGGACGGACAGGACTGTAGTGTGATTATGTGTGTGTGTTTTCGGACGTACAGGGCTGTAGTGTGATTATGTGTGTGTGTTATAGGACGGACAGGACTGTAGTGTGATTATGTGTGTGTGTTACAGGACGGACAGGACTGTAGTGTGATTATGTGTGTGTGTTACAGGACGGACAGGGCTGTAGTGTGATTATGTGTGTGTGTTATAGGACGGACAGGACTGTAGTGTGATTATGTGTGTGTGTTACAGGACGGATGGGACTGTAGTGTGATTATGTGTGTGTGTTACAGGACGGACAGGACTGTAGTGTGATTATGTGTGTGTGTTACAGGACGGATGGGACTGTAGTGTGATTATGTGTGTGTGTTACAGGACGGACAGGGCTGTAGTGTGATTATGTGTGTGTGTTACAGGACGGATGGGACTGTAGTGTGATTATGTGTGTGTGTTACAGGACGGACAGGGCTGTAGTGTGATTATGTGTGTGTGTTACAGGACGGATGGGTCTGTAGTGTGATTATGTGTGTGTTACAGGACGGACGGGGACAGAAACAGTCCTAAGACTGAAGCGGAGTTGCAGGAAGAGAGAGTGTCCACTAGGGGCACCGCTGCCTCTCCCACTGGAGCTCACGTAGCTGACGCCTACCTGGCCAACCTCAACAAGTAAGAGACACACAAGAACCAATCACAACGCATCATCTCCTCATTTACATCTTCGCTGACCCAATTAGATCTCAGTCTGAATGACTATCGCCCCGTAGCACTCACGTCTGTAGCCATGAAGTGCTTTGAAAGGCTGGTCATGGCTCACATCAACACCATCATCCCAAACACTCTGAACCCACTACAATTCGTATACTGCACCAACAGATTTTTTTTACATTCCAAAAACAAATGTATACATCCAAATGACAACTTACAGACACATACAAACAACGACTACATCTCCTCTGCCCAGACTCGCCTGCTCACACCCCATCCCTAGTGCCTGCATTATTGTTTGCCACTTGGTCTTAAATTGTACCAATTTGTTGTTCTCAGTCGCCCATGTTATTTCAGTATTTCAAGAATAAATCATTTGATTTGTCCATTGTATCAATGATGGCGGATTGATTGACTTCCAAGTTTTTTCTAAATGAGTGATAAGAGAATCGTCCAGCCCATTGGGTGTCTCACTACACCACCATATGTTGTCTTGAAATATGCAGACCGATGGAAATAAATTACATTTATATTGTAATACTTCTGACAACTTTCAAGCTCCGCCCACAACTTCGGAACTTTCTAGCGTTCCCAAAAGGCACGGATTATTGAATCATTATTAGTTGTACGCTTGACATGACTGCTGTTATGCTGTATCATTTGTTAATTCTGTCTCTTGTATAATACATTCTATACTGTACTTTCGTTTATACTGGATTAATTAAGCATGCATTTTTGTTAACCTTTCTGGGGTAGGTGGGACGTTAGCATCCCACTCGCCAACAGCCAGTGAAATAGCAGGGCGCCAAGTTCAAAACAACAAAAATCTCATAATTCAAATTTCTCAAACATACAACTATTATACACCATTTTAAAGATAAACTTCTCATTAATCCAACCACAGTGTCCGATTTCAAAAAGGCTTTACGGCGAAAGCATAGCATTAGATTATGTTAGGACAGCACCTAGACAAGAAAAACCACACAGCCATTTTCCAAGCAAGGAGAGCCGTCACAAAAACCAGAAATACAGCTAAAATGAATCACTAACCTTTGATGATCTTCATCAGATGGCACTCATAGGACTTCATGTTACACAATACATGTATGTTTTGCTCATATTTATATCCAAAAACCCCATTTTACATTGGCGTGTAATGTTCAGAAATGTTTTGCCTCCAAAACTGCTGGTGAATGAGCACATAAATTTACAGAAATACTCATCATAAACGTTGATAAAATATACAACTTATGCACAGAATTAAAGATAAACTTCTCCTTACTACAACCGCTGTGTCAGATTTCAAAAAAGATTTACGGCGAAAGCACACTTTGCAATAATCTGAGTACAGTCACCAAACCAAACCCGCCATTTTGTGGAGTCAACAAAACTCAGAAATAGCATTATAAATATTCACTTACCTTTGATGATCTTCATCGGAATGCACTCCCAGGAATCCCAGTTCCACAATAAATATTTGTTTTGTTTCGATAAAGTCCATATTTATGTCCAAATACCTCCTTTTGTTCGCGCGTTTAGTCCACTACTCCAAATGCAGAAAGTGCGCAACAGAAAGTCACGACGAAAAGTCAAAAAAGTTCTATTTACGTTTAGAATCAATCTTTAGGATGTTTTTATCATAAATCTTCAGTAATATTCCAACCGGACAATTCCATTGTCTTCATAAATGAAAAGGAACTCAGGTCGCTCTCTCGGCTGCGCACGTGACTGAGCTCATGCCTTATTTTGGGACACCTGACTCCTAGAGCTCTTATTCTCTCCCCATTCACAGTAGAAGCATGAAACAAGGTTCTAAAGACTATTGACATCTAGTGGAAGCCTTAGGAAGTGCAAAATTACCCCACAGACACTGTATATTGGACAGGCAATCACTTGAAAAACTACAAACCTCAGATTTCCCACTTCCTGGTTGGATTTTTCTCAGGTTTTTGCATGCCATATGAGTTCTGTTATACTCACAGACATCATTCAAACAGTTTTAGAAACTTCAGAGTGTTTTCTATCCAAATATACTAATAATATGCATATCCTAGCTTGTGGGCCTGAGTAGCAGGCAGTTGACTCTGGGCACGCTTTTCATCTGGACGTGAAAATACTGCCCCCTACCCCAAAGAAGTTAACTGTTGGTTCGTTGGTTATGCTCCAACTTTCCATCCATCTTATGCCAACATCAGTTATTTTTAAATCTTGGTTTCAGTAGTTTATATTTTTTCTAAGAGATTGTCAGTTGGATAGGCTCTCTGCATCTTACCTATCATAAGAACATATTTTTCTGACTCAAACAAGATTACCTCAAGATTTACCTCGAAGTTTCGTGATATGTAACATTAAGTTGCATGTATTTCAAACTATCTACATTGGTCAGTCCAGAACTACTTTTTAATTCTGTCATGGAAATAAATATATTTCCTGTTACCAAGTAATTTACGGTTTCTGTGCCTTTAGTTTTCCATGTGGGCCAATTTATCGATTAATTCTAAAAAGCTATTCAAGGATTATTCCATAAGGTTGTGTTTCTAGGGAGTGATATTGGTTCTTGTAAAATACGTTTCATTTTCTTCGATATAGTGTTCTTTTATTTATTTACCCCTTTTTCTTTCCCAATTTCATGGTATCCAATTAGTAGTTACAGTGTTGTCCCATCGCTGCAACTCCCGTACGGACTTGGGAGAGGTGAAGGTCGAGAGCAATGCGTTCTCCAAAACACAACCCAGCCAAGCCGCACTGCTTCTTAATACACTGCTCGCTTTAACCTGGAAGCAGCTGCACCAATGTGTTGGAGGACACACCGTACAACTGGCGACTGTGTCAGCGTGCACTGTGCCCGGCCCGCAACAGGAGTCGCTAGTGCGCGATGGGACAAGGACATCCCAACCGGCCAAACCCTCCCCTAACCCGGTCGACGCTGAGCCAATTGTGCACCGCCGCATGGGTCTCCCGGTTCCCGGCCGGCTGCGACACAGCCCGAAATCAAACCCGGGTCTGTAGTGACGCGATGCAGTGCCTTAGTTCTAGTGTTCTAAACTATGAAGTTGCTAATGTTCTTAGCTTTATCCTTTGAAAATCTACATAAAAAAATTCTAGGGATGAGCATGCGCATCTTCAATATGTACCCATTGTTCCTCTTTAGTGCATTTAACTACAGTACCAGTCAAAAGTTTGGACAAACCTACTCATTCCTGGGTTTTTCTTTATTTTTGCTATTTTCTACATTGTAGAACAATAATGAAGATTTCCAAACTATGAAATAACACATATGGAATTATGTAGTAACCAAAAAAGTGTTAAACAAATCAAAATTATTTTATATTTGAGATTCTTCAGTGTAGCCACCCTTTGCCTTGATGACAGATTTGCACACTCTTGGCATTCTCTCAACCAGCTTCACCTGGAAGGCTTTTCCAACAGTTTTGAAGGAGTTCCCACATATGTTGAGCCTTGGGTAACGAGTTGATACAATACCATGTCTGGAAGGTTAAAACCACTCCAGACTTAGGAAGATGTACACCTTTATTGGGTTTTATTTACCCATATAATGTTTGTTATGACCCAGTATACTTTTTTTAAAGAATGTCTTTGCTGGGGTAATTGGTATAACCAAAAATAGATATAAAACTTTGGCAGACATTCCATTATGAAGAGGTTTATTCTTGAAAATAAAGGACAGCCGCACACTCTAAGAGCTCAGATTCAAATCATAGATCCAACACCCTACTCAACAAATTGGATGCAGTCTATCACAGTGCCATCCATTGTGTCACCAAAGCCCCATATACTACCCACCACTGCGACCTGTACACTCTCGTTGGTTGGCCCTCGCTTCATATTAGTCGCCAAACTCACTGGATACATGTCATCTACAAGACCCTGCTAGGTAAAGTCCCGCCTTATCTCTGCTCGCTGGTCACCATAGCAGCACCCACCTGTAGCACGCGTTCCAGCAGGTATATCTCTCTGGTCACCCCCAAAGCCAATTCCTCCTTTCGCCGCCTCTCCTTCCAGTTCTCTGCTGCCAATGACTGGAATGAACTACAAAAATCTCTGAAACAGGAAACACTTATCTCCCTCACTAGCTTTAAGCACCAGCTGTCAGAGCAGCTCACAGATCACTGCACCTGTAAATAGCCCAAACAACTACCTCTTCCCCTACTGTATTTATTTATTTATTTTGCTCCTTTGCACCCCAGTATTTCTACTTTGCACACTCATCTACTGTAAAATCTACAATTCCAGTGTTTTACTTGCTATATTGTATTTACTTCGCCACCATGGCCTATTTATTGCCTTTACCTCCCTTATCTCACCTCATTTGCTCACATTGTATGTAGACTTATTTTTCTACTGTATTATTAACTGTAAGTTTGTTTTACTCCATGTGTAACTCTGTGTTGTTATATGTGTCGAACTGCTTTGCTTTATCTTGACCAGGTCGCAGTTGTAAATGAGAATTTGTTCTCAACCAGCCTACCTGGTTAAATAAAGGTGAAATATATTTTTTTTTTAATAATTAAAAAAATCCAACGTTTGGACAGCCAAGCTGTCTTCATCAGGGTATGATCACAAACACTGCGGGATGACTTGTTTATATAGGGTAAAGCTGTAGGGTAAACTATTTTTCAAGGGAAGTGGGTGACAACTATCAGCCCTCAACAAACTGTTAGGATCAGTAGGTTTCCTGTAAAGATCAGTGTATAGAACATTATCTTCACACAGGATCAGAAGATCAAGAAAACTGATTTGAAGTGTATCAGATTGCATAGTAAATCTCAAATGTTCAGAACAGGAGTTAAGAAAAGCATGGAATGCCTGGATCTGTTTTGTCACCCCTCCATAGAACAAAAATATCATCAATATACCGTTTCCAAATAATGATGTAAGGCAAGAAAACATTTTTGAGAGGATTGAAAATAGACTGTTTCTCCATGTAACCCACATACAAATGATCATAGTTAGGAGCCATGGGGGATCCCATAGCAGTACCCTTCGTCTGAATAAAGAAATCATTTAGAAACATGAAGTAGTTATGTGTGAGTACTATTTCAGCCAACGTTATAATGCAGGCACTGGAAGGTAGTTCATTAGGGTCACGTTGCAGAAGAAAATGTTCCATAGCTTCAATACCGCCCTCATGTGGAATATTTGTGTATAATGACTCAACATCAAAAATAACTAACAAGGTGTTCTCAGGGAGAGGATCAAGAGATTCAATGATAGAGATCATACGGCTGGTGTCCTTTACAAAGGAGGGGAGCTGTTCTGAGATCATACTGCTGGTGTCCTTTAGGAGGAGAGCTGTTCTGAGATCATACTGCTGGTGTCCTTTACAAAGGAGGGGAGCTGTTCTGAGATCATACTGCTGGTGTCCTTTAGGAGGAGAGCTGTTCTGAGATCATACTGCTGGTGTCCTTTACAAAGGAGGGGAGCTGTTCTGAGATCATACTGCTGGTGTCCTTTACAAAGGAGGGGAGCTGTTCTGAGACCATACTGCTGGTGTCCTTTAGGAGGAGAGCTGTTCTGAGATCATACTGCTGGTGTCCTTTAGGAGGAGAGCTGTTCTGAGACCATACTGCTGGTGTCCTTTACAAAGGAGGGGAGCTGTTCTGAGATCATACTGCTGGTGTCCTTTACAAAGGAGGGGAGCTGTTCTGAGATCATACTGCTGGTGTCCTTTACAAAGGAGGGGAGCTGTTCTGAGATCATACTGCTGGTGTCCTTTACAAAGGAGGGGAGCTGTTCTGAGACCATACTGCTGGTGTCCTTTACAAAGGAGGGGAGCTGGTTCTGAGACCATACTGCTGGTGTCCTTTACAAAGGAGGGGAGCTGGTTCTGAGATCATACTGCTGGTGTCCTTTACAAAGGAGGGGAGCTGTTCTGAGACCATACTGCTGGTGTCCTTTACAAAGGAGGGGAGCTGTTCTGAGACCATACTGCTGGTGTCCTTTACAAAGGAGGGGAGCTGTTCTGAGATCATACTGCTGGTGTCCTTTACAAAGGAGGGGAGCTGTTCTGAGATCATACTGCTGGTGTCCTTTACAAAGGAGGGGAGCTGTTCTGAGATCATACTGCTGGTGTCCTTTACAAAGGAGGGGAGCTGTTCTGAGATCATACTGCTGGTGTCCTTTACAAAGGAGGGGAGTGGTTCTGAGATCATACTGCTAGTGTCCTTTACAAAGGAGGGCAGCTGTTCTGAGATCATACTGCTGGTGTCCTTTACAAAGGAGGGGAGCTGTTCTGAGATCATACTGCTGGTGTCCTTTACAAAGGAGGGGAGTGGTTCTGAGATCATACTGCTGGTGTCCTTTACAAAGGAGGGGAGTGGTTCTGAGATCATACTGCTGGTGTCCTTTACAAAGGGGCGGAGCTGTTCTGAGATCATACTGCTGGTGTCCTTTACAAAGGAGGGGAGCTGTTCTGAGACCATACTGCTGGTGTCCTTTACAAAGGAGGGGAGCTGTTCTGAGATCATACTGCTGGTGTCCTTTACAAAGGAGGGGAGCTGGTTCTGAGATCATACTGCTGGTGTCCTTTACAAAGGAGGGGAGCTGGTTCTGAGATCATACTGCTGGTGTCCTTTACAAAGGAGGGGAGCTGTTCTGAGACCATACTGCTGGTGTCCTTTACAAAGGAGGGGAGCTGTTCTGAGATCATACTGCTGGTGTCCTTTACAAAGGAGGGGAGCTGGTTCTGAGACCATACTGCTGGTGTCCTTTACAAAGGAGGGGAGCTGTTCTGAGACCATACTGCTGGTGTCCTTTACAAAGGAGGGGAGCTGTTCTGCGAGTGGTCTAATAAAAAAGTCAACAACAGTAGATAGAGGGGCCGTTACTGCATCAATGAACGCTACAATAGGGCGCCCTGGAGGTTTTGTAACGTTCTTGTGTAATTTCGCAAAGTTTAGAAAGTGGCAATTTTAGGGTGTTGAATAGCCAAAAAGTCGTGTTCTTTTTTGGTTATCTGACCAGAACTGAAATACCCATCTAGGACAGTAAAGATAGTGTTCTGAAATTGGGGTCACTTCTGAGTTTCTTGTAAAAGGTCTTGTCAAGCAGTTGTCTATGACACTCATTTACATAAGCTGTCCTATCCATGAGTATCGGACAGTACAACCGACCCACCCTTATCAGCAGGGAGGGTAAGGACTGACGTATCGGACAGTACAACCGACCCACCCTTATCAGCAGGACGGGTAAGGACTGACGTATCAGATTGTACCATCGACCCACCCTTATCAGCAGGGAGGATAAGGACTGACGTATCGGACAGTACAACCGACCCACCCTTATCAGCAGGGAGGGTAAGGACTGACGTATCGGACAGTACAACCGACCCACCCTTATCAGCAGGGAGGATAAGGACTGACGTATCGGACAGTACCACCGACCCACCCTTATCAGCAGGGAGGGTAAGGACTGACGTATCGGACAGTACAACCGACCCACCCTTATCAGCAGGGAGGGTAAGGACTGACGTATCGGACAGTACAACCGACCCACCCTTATCAGCAGGACGGGTAAGGACTGACGTATCAGATTGTACCATCGACCCACCCTTATCAGCAGGGAGGGTAAGGACTGACGTATCGGACTGTACCATCGACCCACCCTTATCAGCAGGGAGGATAAGGACTGACGTATCAGACAGTACCATCGACCCACCCTTATCAGCAGGGAGGGTAAGGACTGACGTATCGGATTGACCAACCGACCCACCCTTATCAGCAGGGAGGGTAAGGACTGACGTATCAGATTGTAAATCAAGCAAAGCTTGTTTTTCATCCTTAGGTAAATTATGGAAAGATATCTACTCCTGTTTGTCCTTAAGGAGATGGGCAACATCTTTTTCAACAAGTCTGCAATATGTCTCGATAGAGTGATTGCGATTGTGGCTGGAGGTATAAAATAACTCTTGCTTCTAACAGGAGTCGGAGTACGTGCAGGTGAATAACCTACATATTCAATAGAAATATCAGGATTAGTGGAGCTAAAGTATTCCCTTAAACGGATGTTTCAAAAAAACTTAAACACACTATCTTAACATCAAATTCGTTGCACTGAGTTGTAGGCACAAAAGACAAGCCTTTATTAAGCAAGGAGATATGGGCAGGACTCAATATCTTGCTTGATAAATGAAAGACACTCAGTCCCGTGGGTTCTCTGCCTCTGGTAGTCGTTTCTTCATACCCCGTCGGGTGCAGCATCTCGTCGGTGCGCGTGCCCGCGGCCACCTCCGCCCAGTCTCTCGTCGAGTAAAAACCTGCCACTGGAAGCCGATGAGGCGCTGGTTGTAGTGTTGGTCAGACGGGGGTGGATGGAAGTAAGCGTCATCCCTCCTGCGTCTGTCATGGAGAGGAGGAGCAGGACCTCTTGTCAGGGTTTCTCCAGAAGTAGACTTTATCCTCGGCCTTGTCTTTTTTGTCTTGGTTGAATTTCTTGATTTTAAGTTCCTTTATTTCTGTAGACAACTTGTCCTGGAGCGCTTGGTTAGTTTTCATCAGTTCAATGAATATGCCATCATCATTAACAGCTATTTGTAGAGCTGTGTGTTTGTCTTTAATCGTGTTATCCATTTCACTAAAATCCTTTTTCAACTGGTCAACAATTAATGTCATTAAATCAGTAGAGCATTTGTTCAGGATGGCACACCAGCGCTCACAGAAATCATCTGTGCTCTGTCCCAATGATGGCTCTTTTTGCCACCTGAGTCCCCGTGGAATAATGCCTTGACACACATAATCACTAAGAGTGACTATATGCAGATGCGTTCTCGTCTTAGATAAATGTAACAGTTCTTTCGAGAGGTCAGAATTACCCCCCGGCATGTCAAAAAGAGACTCCGAAACAATGATCTTATCACGTTCCCTTTGGCTATATTCAAAGTCATCTTGTTTGGGTCTTTGACCAGTGTCAGGAAAATAATTATCATTCGGCAACGTTTTAGAGCTTTCTGTCGGTAGGGTGCTGTTTACTGGGTAACAGAACAATCTAGAGGAAAAAGAAACGCACACCTATTAAGTCGAGGTGCTGGCTAGCGGAGTGGAAAACGTGAAAATAAAGGAGAGCCGCCCACTCTAAGAGCTCAGCTGCAAAAATGTAATGTCCAACATTTCGACAGCCAAGCGGTCTTCATCAGGGTATGATCACAAACACTGTGATGACTCGTTTATATAGTATTAAAAGACACAGGTGTCTGTAATCATGGCCAAGTATGGCCTAATATCATTGGTTAATTCTCAAATATTAAAATGACGTACAAAGAACATACAAAAAACAAATGGATAGCATACGATCATAGATTCAATTTAGACTACATGAGGTTTATTCTACCTGGAACATTTATCAGAATATTATTCCAATTAATGAAATCTGCTTTCATACTGTTGAGTAATGGAATAGTTATCTTTATATATTTGTTGTTTGTTGTCACTTATTAAGCATCCTAAGTATGTAATATTTTTTGTGGTCCACTTAAAGGCTTGCTGTAGATCATGAGTTATTATTAATATTTTTCCTATTGCCATTATTATTCTTTTTTTCCACGTTCATTTTATAGTTTGAGATTTCTGAGTATTCTGAAAATATTTTTTGCAAAGGGTCATTGAGTTTTCACAGAGATGACGCAGTCTCTATTACACTCCACACTGCCCTCTACCACTTGAATAAGCGGAACACCTATGTAAGAATGCTGTTCATTGACTATAGCTCAGCATTCAAAAATGTAGTACCCTCCAAGCTCATCATTAAGCTCAGGACCCTGGGACTAAACACCTCCCTCTGCAACTGGATCCTGGACTTCCTGACGGGCCACCCGCAGGTGGTGAGGGTAGGCAACAACACATCCGCCACGCTGGTGTGTGCTTAGTCCCCTCCTGTACTCCCTGTTCACGCATGACTGCGTGGCCGCCCACGATTCCAATACCATAATTAAGTTTGCTGACGACACGACAGTGGTAGGCCTGATCCCCGATGATCAGACAGCCTACAGGGAGGAGGTCAGTGACCTAGCAGTGTGGTGCCAGGACAACAACCTTTCCCTCAATGTCAATAAGAAAAATGATCTGATCGTGGACGACTGGAAACGGAGGGCGGAGCACACCCCCATCCAGATCAACAGGGCTGTAGTGGAACGGGTCGAGAGCTTCAAGTTCCTCGGTGTCCACATCACTAAGAAATTAACATGGTCCACACACACCAACACAGTCGTGAAGTAGGCACGACAATGCTTCTTCCCCCTCAGGAGGATGAAAAGATTTGGCATGGGCTCTCAGATTCTCAAAAGTTGTACAGCTGCACCATTGAGAGCATCTTGACTGGCTTCATCACTGATCGGTATGGCAACTGCTTGGCATCTGACTGCAAGGCACTACAGAGGGTAGTGTGTATGGCCCAGGATATCACTGGGGTCAAGCTTCCTGCCATCCAGGACCTCTATACCAGGCGGTGTCAGACGTGCCCTACCTGTCTCGTTTTTCGTCACAGGGACAAATTTGAACTCTTTGCATCCACAATCTGGCGACATTTCGCTGAAGTTTCCAGACAAAACAGATGGCAACCTCACCTATTCTCCGTCACTAAACCGGGTAATCTTGGAAGATTTCGGCAGAAAAGACTTGATCCTCCAAGGTCATAGACTATTCTCTCAGCTACCACATTGCAAGTGGAACCGATGGACCAAGTCTGGAACCAACAGGACCCTGAACAGCTTCTACCCCCAAACCATAAGACTAAACAGCTACCCAAATATCTGTACCAACTCTTTTGACTCATCACATAAGCTGCTGCTGCTGTTATCTATCCTGTTGCCTAGTCACTTTACCCCTACCTACAGTATACTGCTGTTACTGTCTATTATCTATCCTTTACCCCTACCTACAGTATACTGCTGTTACTGTCTATTATCTATCCTTTACCCCTACCTACAGTATACTGCTGTTACTGTCTATTATCTATCCTTTACCCCTACCTACAGTATACTGCTGTTACTGTCTATTATCTATCCTTTACCCCTACCTACAGCACTGCTATTACTGTCTATTATCTATCCTTTACCCCTACCTACAGTATACTGCTGTTACTGTCTATTATCTATCCTTTACCCCTACCTACAGCACTGCTGTTACTGTCTATTATCTATCCTTTACCCCTACCTACAGTATACTGCTGTTACTGTCTATTATCTATCCTTTACCCCTACCTACAGTATACTGCTGTTACTGTCTATTATCTATCCTTTACCCCTACCTACAGTATACTGCTGCTACTGTCTATTATCTATCCTTTACCCCTACCTACAGTATACTGCTGTTACCGTCTATTATCTATCCTTTACCCCTACCTACAGTATACTGCTGTTACTGTCTATTATCTATCCTTTACCCCTACCTACAGTATACTGCTGTTACTGTCTATTATCTATCCTTTACCCCTACCTACAGTATACTGCTATTACTGTCTATTATCTATCCTTTACCCCTACCTACAGTATTCTGCTGTTACTGTCTATTATCTATCCTTTACCCCTACCTACAGTATACTGCTGTTACTGTCTATTATCTATCCTTTACCCCTACCTACAGTATACTGCTGTTACTGTCTATCTATCCTTTACCCCTACCTACAGTATACTGCTGTTACTGTCTATTATCTATCCTTTACCCCTACCTACAGTATACTGCTGTTACTGTCTATTATCTATCCTTTACCCCTACCTACAGTATACTGCTGTTACTGTCTATTATCTATCCTTTACCCCTACCTACAGTATACTGCTGTTACTGTCTATTATCTATCCTTTACCCCTACCTACAGTATACTGCTGTTACTGTCTATTATCTATCCTTTACCCCTACCTACAGTATACTGCTGTTACTGTCTATTATCTATCCTTTACCCCTACCTACAGTATACTGCTGTTACTGTCTATTATCTATCCTTTACCCCTACCTACAGTATACTGCTGTTACTGTCTATTATCTATCCTTTACCCCTACCTACAGCACTGCTATTACTGTCTATTATCTATCCTTTACCCCTACCTACAGTATACTGCTGTTACTGTCTATTATCTATCCTTTACCCCTACCTACAGCACTGCTGTTACTGTCTATTATCTATCCTTTACCCCTACCTACAGTATACTGCTGTTACTGTCTATTATCTATCCTTTACCCCTACCTACAGTATACTGCTGTTACTGTCTATTATCTATCCTTTACCCCTACCTACAGTATACTGCTGCTACTGTCTATTATCTATCCTTTACCCCTACCTACAGTATACTGCTGTTACCGTCTATTATCTATCCTTTACCCCTACCTACAGTATACTGCTGTTACTGTCTATTATCTATCCTTTACCCCTACCTACAGTATACTGCTGTTACTGTCTATTATCTATCCTTTACCCCTACCTACAGTATACTGCTGTTACTGTCTATTATCTATCCTTTACCCCTACCTACAGTATTCTGCTGTTACTGTCTATTATCTATCCTTTACCCCTACCTACAGTATACTGCTGTTACTGTCTATTATCTATCCTTTACCCCTACCTACAGTATACTGCTGTTACTGTCTATTATCTATCCTTTACCCCTACCTACAGTATACTGCTGTTACTGTCTATTATCTATCCTTTACCCCTACCTACAGTATACTGCTGTTACTGTCTATTATCTATCCTTTACCCCTACCTACAGTATACTGCTGTTACTGTCTATTATCTATCCTTTACCCCTACCTACAGTATACTGCTGTTACTGTCTATTATCTATCCTTTACCCCTACCTACAGTATACTGCTGTTACTGTCTATTATCTATCCTTTACCCCTACCTACAGTATACTGCTGTTACTGTCTATTATCTATCCTTTACCCCTACCTACAGTATACTGCTGTTACTGTCTATTATCTATCCTTTACCCCTACCTACAGTATACTGCTGTTACTGTCTATTATCTATCCTTTACCCCTACCTACAGTATACTGCTGTTACTGTCTATTATCTATCCTTTACCCCTACCTACAGTATACTGCTGTTACTGTCTATTATCTATCCTTTACCCCTACCTACAGTATACTGCTGTTACTGTCTATTATCTATCCTTTACCCCTACCTACAGCACTGCTATTACTGTCTATTATCTATCCTTTACCCCTACCTACAGTATACTGCTGTTACTGTCTATTATCTATCCTTTACCCCTACCTACAGTATACTGCTGTTACTGTCTATTATCTATCCTTTATCCCTACCTACAGTATACTGCTGTTACTGTCTATTATCTATCCTTTACCCCTACCTACAGTATACTGCTGTTACTGTCTATTATCTATCCTTTACCCCTACCTACAGTATACTGCTGTTACTGTCTATTATCTATCATTTACCCCTACCTACAGTATACTGCTGTTACTGTCTATTATCTATCCTTTACCCCTACCTACAGTATACTGCTGTTACTGTCTATTATCTATCCTTTACCCCTACCTACAGTATACTGCTGTTACTGTCTATTATCTATCCTTTACCCCTACCTACAGTATACTGCTGTTACTGTCTATTATCTATCCTTTACCCCTACCTACAGTATACTGCTGTTACTGTCTATTATCTATCCTTTACCCCTACCTACAGTATACTGCTGTTACTGTCTATTATCTATCCTTTACCCCTACCTACAGTATACTGCTGTTACTGTCTATTATCTATCCTTTACCCCTACCTACAGTATACTGCTGTTACTGTCTATTATCTATCCTTTACCCCTACCTACAGTATACTGCTGTTACTGTCTATTATCTATCCTTTACCCCTACCTACAGTATACTGCTGTTACTGTCTATTATCTATCCTTTACCCCTACCTACAGTATACTGCTGTTACTGTCTATTATCTATCCTTTACCCCTACCTACAGTATACTGCTGTTACTGTCTATTATCTATCCTTTACCCCTACCTACAGTATACTGCTGTTACTGTCTATTATCTATCCTTTACCCCTACCTACAGTATACTGCTGTTACTGTCTATTATCTATCCTTTACCCCTACCTACAGTATACTGCTGTTACTGTCTATTATCTATCCTTTACCCCTACCTACAGCACTGCTATTACTGTCTATTATCTATCCTTTACCCCTACCTACAGTATACTGCTATTACTGTCTATTATCTATCCTTTACCCCTACCTACAGTATACTGCTGTTACTGTCTATTATCTATCCTTTACCCCTACCTACAGTATACTGCTGTTACTGTCTATTATCTATCCTTTATCCCTACCTACAGCACTGCTGTTACTGTCTATTATCTATCCTTTATCCCTACCTACAGTATACTGCTGTTACTGTCTATTATCTATCCTTTACCCCTACCTACAGTATACTGCTGTTACTGTCTATTATCTATCCTTTACCCCTACCTACAGTATACTGCTGTTACTGTCTATTATCTATCCTTTACCCCTACCTACAGTATACTGCTGTTACTGTCTATTATCTATCCTTTACCCCTACCTACAGTATACTGCTGTTACTGTCTATTATCTATCCTTTACCCCTACCTACAGTATATTGCTGTTACTGTCTATTATCTATCCTTTACCCCTACCTACAGTATACTGCTGTTACTGTCTATTATCTATCCTTTACCCCTACCTACAGTATACTGCTGTTACTGTCTATTATCTATCCTTTACCCATACCTACAGTATACTGCTGTTACTGTCTATTATCTATCCTTTACCCCTACCTACAGTATTCTGCTGTTACTGTCTATTATCTATCCTTTACCCCTACCTACAGTATACTGCTGTTACTGTCTATTATCTATCCTTTACCCCTACCTACAGTATACTGCTGTTACTGTCTATTATCTATCCTTCACCCCTACCTACAGTATACTGCTGTTACTGTCTATTATCTATCCTTTACCCCTACCTACAGTATACTGCTGTTACTGTCTATTATCTATCCTTTACCCCTACCTACAGTATACTGCTGTTACTGTCTATTATCTATCCTTTACCCCTACCTACAGTATACTGCTGTTACTGTCTATTATCTATCCTTTACCCCTACCTACAGTATACTGCTGTTACTGTCTATTATCTATCCTTTACCCCTACCTACAGTATACTGCTGTTACTGTCTATTATCTATCCTTTATCCCTACCTACAGCTACTGCTGTTACTGTCTATTATCTATCCTTTATCCCTACCTACAGTATACTGCTGTTACTGTCTATTATCTATCCTTTACCCCTACCTACAGTATACTGCTGTTACTGTCTATTATCTATCCTTTACCCCTACCTACAGTATACTGCTGTTACTGTCTATTATCTATCCTTTACCCCTACCTACAGTATACTGCTGTTACTGTCTATTATCTATCCTTTACCCCTACCTACAGTATACTGCTGTTACTGTCTATTATCTATCATTTACCCCTACCTACAGTATACTGCTGTTACTGTCTATTATCTATCCTTTACCCCTACCTACAGTATACTGCTGTTACTGTCTATTATCTATCCTTTACCCCTACCTACAGTATACTGCTGTTACTGTCTATTATCTATCCTTTACCCCTACCTACAGTATACTGCTGTTACTGTCTATTATCTATCCTTTACCCCTACCTACAGTATACTGCTGCTACTGTCTATTATCTATCCTTTACCCCTACCTACAGTATACTGCTGTTACTGTCTATTATCTATCCTTTACCCCTACCTACAGTATACTGCTGTTACTGTCTATTATCTATCCTTTACCCCTACCTACAGTATACTGCTGTTACTGTCTATTATCTATCCTTTACCCCTACCTACAGTATACTGCTGTTACTGTCTATTATCTATCCTTTACCCCTACCTACAGTATACTGCTGTTACTGTCTATTATCTATCCTTTACCCATACCTACAGTATACTGCTGTTACTGTCTATTATCTATCCTTTACCCCTACCTACAGTATTCTGCTGTTACTGTCTATTATCTATCCTTTACCCCTACCTACAGTATACTGCTGTTACTGTCTATTATCTATCCTTTACCCCTACCTACAGTATACTGCTGTTACTGTCTATTATCTATCCTTTACCCCTACCTACAGTATACTGCTGTTACTGTCTATTATCTATCCTTTACCCCTACCTACAGTATACTGCTGTTACTGTCTATTATCTATCCTTTACCCCTACCTACAGTATACTGCTGTTACTGTCTATTATCTATCCTTTACCCCTACCTACAGTATACTGCTGTTACTGTCTATTATCTATCCTTTACCCCTACCTACAGTATACTGCTGTTACTGTCTATTATCTATCCTTTACCCCTACCTACAGTATACTGCTGTTACTGTCTATTATCTATCCTTTACCCCTACCTACAGTATACTGCTGTTACTGTCTATTATCTATCCTTTACCCCTACCTACAGTATACTGCTGTTACTGTCTATTATCTATCCTTTACCCCTACCTACAGTATACTGCTGTTACTGTCTATTATCTATCCTTTACCCCTACCTACAGCTACTGCTGTTACTGTCTATTATCTATCCTTTACCCCTACCTACAGTATACTGCTGTTACTGTCTATTATCTATCCTTTACCCCTACCTACAGTATACTGCTGTTACTGTCTATTATCTATCCTTTACCCCTACCTACAGTATACTGCTGTTACTGTCTATTATCTATCCTTTACCCCTACCTACAGTATACTGCTGTTACTGTCTATTATCTATCCTTTACCCCTACCTACAGTATACTGCTGTTACTGTCTATTATCTATCCTTTACCCCTACCTACAGTATACTGCTGTTACTGTCTATTATCTATCCTTTACCCCTACCTACAGTATACTGCTGTTACTGTCTATTATCTATCCTTTACCCCTACCTACAGTATACTGCTGTTACTGTCTATTATCTATCCTTTACCCCTACCTACAGTATACTGCTGTTACTGTCTATTATCTATCCTTTACCCCTACCTACAGTATACTGCTGTTACTGTCTATTATCTATCCTTTACCCCTACCTACAGTATACTGCTGTTACTGTCTATTATCTATCCTTTATCCCTACCTACAGTATACTGCTGTTACTGTCTATTATCTATCCTTTACCCCTACCTACAGTATACTGCTGTTACTGTCTATTATCTATCCTTTACCCCTACCTACAGTATACTGCTGTTACTGTCTATTATCTATCATTTACCCCTACCTACAGTATACTGCTGTTACTGTCTATTATCTATCCTTTACCCCTACCTACAGTATACTGCTGTTACTGTCTATTATCTATCCTTTACCCCTACCTACAGTATACTGCTGTTACTGTCTATTATCTATCCTTTACCCCTACCTACAGTATACTGCTGTTACTGTCTATTATCTATCCTTTACCCCTACCTACAGTATACTGCTGTTACTGTCTATTATCTATCCTTTACCCCTACCTACAGTATACTGCTGTTACTGTCTATTATCTATCCTTTACCCCTACCTACAGTATACTGCTGTTACTGTCTATTATCTATCCTTTATCCCTACCTACAGCACTGCTGTTACTGTCTATTATCTATCCTTTATCCCTACCTACAGTATACTGCTGTTACTGTCTATTATCTATCCTTTACCCCTACCTACAGTATACTGCTGTTACTGTCTATTATCTATCCTTTACCCCTACCTACAGTATACTGCTGTTACTGTCTATTATCTATCCTTTACCCCTACCTACAGTATACTGCTGTTACTGTCTATTATCTATCCTTTACCCCTACCTACAGTATACTGCTGTTACTGTCTATTATCTATCCTTTACCCCTACCTACAGTATACTGCTGTTACTGTCTATTATCTATCCTTTACCCCTACCTACAGTATACTGCTGTTACTGTCTATTATCTATCCTTTACCCCTACCTACAGTATACTGCTGTTACTGTCTATTATCTATCCTTTACCCCTACCTACAGTATACTGCTGTTACTGTCTATTATCTATCCTTTACCCCTACCTACAGTATACTGCTGTTACTGTCTATTATCTATCCTTTACCCCTACCTACAGTATACTGCTGTTACTGTCTATTATCTATCCTTTACCCCTACCTACAGTATACTGCTGTTACTGTCTATTATCTATCCTTTACCCCTACCTACAGTATACTGCTGTTACTGTCTATTATCTATCCTTTACCCCTACCTACAGTATACTGCTGTTACTGTCTATTATCTATCCTTTACCCCTACCTACAGTATACTGCTGTTACTGTCTATTATCTATCCTTTACCCCTACCTACAGTATACTGCTGTTACTGTCTATTATCTATCCTTTACCCCTACCTACAGTATACTGCTGTTACTGTCTATTATCTATCCTTTACCCCTACCTACAGTATACTGCTGTTACTGTCTATTATCTATCCTTTACCCCTACCTACAGTATACTGCTGTTACTGTCTATTATCTATCCTTTACCCCTACCTACAGTATACTGCTGTTACTGTCTATTATCTATCCTTTACCCCTACCTACAGTATACTGCTGTTACTGTCTATTATCTATCCTTTACCCCTACCTACAGTATACTGCTGTTACTGTCTATTATCTATCCTTTACCCCTACCTACAGTATACTGCTGTTACTGTCTATTATCTATCCTTTACCCCTACCTACAGTATACTGCTGTTACTGTCTATTATCTATCCTTTACCCCTACCTACAGTATACTGCTGTTACTGTCTATTATCTATCCTTTACCCATACCTACAGTATACTGCTGTTACTGTCTATTATCTATCCTTTACCCCTACCTACAGTATTCTGCTGTTACTGTCTATTATCTATCCTTTACCCCTACCTACAGTATACTGCTGTTACTGTCTATTATCTATCCTTTACCCCTACCTACAGTATACTGCTGTTACTGTCTATTATCTATCCTTTACCCCTACCTACAGTATACTGCTGTTACTGTCTATTATCTATCCTTTACCCCTACCTACAGTATACTGCTGTTACTGTCTATTATCTATCATTTACCCCTACCTACAGTATACTGCTGTTACTGTCTATTATCTATCCTTTACCCCTACCTACAGTATACTGCTGTTACTGTCTATTATCTATCCTTTACCCCTACCTACAGTATACTGCTGTTACTGTCTATTATCTATCCTTTACCCCTACCTACAGTATACTGCTGTTACTGTCTATTATCTATCCTTTACCCCTACCTACAGTATACTGCTGTTACTGTCTATTATCTATCCTTTACCCCTACCTACAGTATACTGCTGTTACTGTCTATTATCTATCCTTTACCCCTACCTACAGTATACTGCTGTTACTGTCTATTATCTATCCTTTACCCCTACCTACAGTATACTGCTGTTACTGTCTATTATCTATCCTTTACCCCTACCTACAGTATACTGCTGTTACTGTCTATTATCTATCCTTTACCCCTACCTACAGTATACTGCTGTTACTGTCTATTATCTATCCTTTACCCCTACCTACAGTATACTGCTGTTACTGTCTATTATCTATCCTTTACCCCTACCTACAGTATACTGCTGTTACTGTCTATTATCTATCCTTTACCCCTACCTACAGTATACTGCTGTTACTGTCTATTATCTATCCTTTACCCCTACCTACAGTATACTGCTGTTACTGTCTATTATCTATCCTTTACCCCTACCTACAGTATACTGCTGTTACTGTCTATTATCTATCCTTTACCCCTACCTACAGTATACTGCTGTTACTGTCTATTATCTATCCTTTACCCCTACCTACAGTATACTGCTGTTACTGTCTATTATCTATCCTTTACCCCTACCTACAGTATACTGCTGTTACTGTCTATTATCTATCCTTTACCCCTACCTACAGTATACTGCTGTTACTGTCTATTATCTATCCTTTACCCCTACCTACAGTATACTGCTGTTACTGTCTATTATCTATCCTTTACCCCTACCTACAGTATACTGCTGTTACTGTCTATTATCTATCCTTTACCCCTACCTACAGTATACTGCTGTTACTGTCTATTATCTATCCTTTACCCCTACCTACAGTATACTGCTGTTACTGTCTATTATCTATCCTTTACCCCTACCTACAGTATACTGCTGTTACTGTCTATTATCTATCCTTTACCCCTACCTACAGTATACTGCTGTTACTGTCTATTATCTATCCTTTACCCCTACCTACAGTATACTGCTGTTACTGTCTATTATCTATCCTTTACCCCTACCTACAGTATACTGCTGTTACTGTCTATTATCTATCCTTTACCCCTACCTACAGTATACTGCTGTTACTGTCTATTATCTATCCTTTACCCCTACCTACAGTATACTGCTGTTACTGTCTATTATCTATCCTTTACCCCTACCTACAGTATACTGCTGTTACTGTCTATTATCTATCCTTTACCCCTACCTACAGTATACTGCTGTTACTGTCTATTATCTATCCTTTACCCCTACCTACAGTATACTGCTGTTACTGTCTATTATCTATCCTTTACCCCTACCTACAGTATACTGCTGTTACTGTCTATTATCTATCCTTTACCCCTACCTACAGTATACTGCTGTTACTGTCTATTATCTATCCTTTACCCCTACCTACAGTATACTGCTGTTACTGTCTATTATCTATCCTTTACCCCTACCTACAGTATACTGCTGTTACTGTCTATTATCTATCCTTTACCCCTACCTACAGTATACTGCTGTTACTGTCTATTATCTATCCTTTACCCCTACCTACAGTATACTGCTGTTACTGTCTATTATCTATCCTTTACCCCTACCTACAGTATACTGCTGTTACTGTCTATTATCTATCCTTTACCCCTACCTACAGTATACTGCTGTTACTGTCTATTATCTATCCTTTACCCCTACCTACAGTATACTGCTGTTACTGTCTATTATCTATCCTTTACCCCTACCTACAGTATACTGCTGTTACTGTCTATTATCTATCCTTTACCCCTACCTACAGTATACTGCTGTTACTGTCTATTATCTATCCTTTACCCCTACCTACAGTATACTGCTGTTACTGTCTATTATCTATCCTTTACCCCTACCTACAGTATACTGCTGTTACTGTCTATTATCTATCCTTTACCCCTACCTACAGTATACTGCTGTTACTGTCTATTATCTATCCTTTACCCCTACCTACAGTATACTGCTGTTACTGTCTATTATCTATCCTTTACCCCTACCTACAGTATACTGCTGTTACTGTCTATTATCTATCCTTTACCCCTACCTACAGTATACTGCTGTTACTGTCTATTATCTATCCTTTACCCCTACCTACAGTATACTGCTGTTACTGTCTATTATCTATCCTTTACCCCTACCTACAGTATACTGCTGTTACTGTCTATTATCTATCCTTTACCCCTACCTACAGTATACTGCTGTTACTGTCTATTATCTATCCTTTACCCCTACCTACAGTATACTGCTGTTACTGTCTATTATCTATCCTTTACCCCTACCTACAGTATACTGCTGTTACTGTCTATTATCTATCCTTTACCCCTACCTACAGTATACTGCTGTTACTGTCTATTATCTATCCTTTACCCCTACCTACAGTATACTGCTGTTACTGTCTATTATCTATCCTTTACCCCTACCTACAGTATACTGCTGTTACTGTCTATTATCTATCCTTTACCCCTACCTACAGTATACTGCTGTTACTGTCTATTATCTATCCTTTACCCCTACCTACAGTATACTGCTGTTACTGTCTATTATCTATCCTTTACCCCTACCTACAGTATACTGCTGTTACTGTCTATTATCTATCCTTTACCCCTACCTACAGTATACTGCTGTTACTGTCTATTATCTATCCTTTACCCCTACCTACAGTATACTGCTGTTACTGTCTATTATCTATCCTTTACCCCTACCTACAGTATACTGCTGTTACTGTCTATTATCTATCCTTTACCCCTACCTACAGTATACTGCTGTTACTGTCTATTATCTATCCTTTACCCCTACCTACAGTATACTGCTGTTACTGTCTATTATCTATCCTTTACCCCTACCTACAGTATACTGCTGTTACTGTCTATTATCTATCCTTTATCCCTACCTACAGTATACTGCTGTTACTGTCTATTATCTATCCTTTACCCCTACCTACAGTATACTGCTGTTACTGTCTATTATCTATCCTTTACCCCTACCTACAGTATACTGCTGTTACTGTCTATTATCTATCCTTTACCCCTACCTACAGTATACTGCTGTTACTGTCTATTATCTATCCTTTACCCCTACCTACAGTATACTGCTGTTACTGTCTATTATCTATCCTTTACCCCTACCTACAGTATACTGCTGTTACTGTCTATTATCTATCCTTTACCCATACCTACAGTATACTGCTGTTACTGTCTATTATCTATCCTTTACCCTACCTACAGTATACTGCTGTTACTGTCTATTATCTATCCTTTATCCCTACCTACAGCACTGCTGTTACTGTCTATTATCTATCCTTTATCCCTACCTACAGTATACTGCTGTTACTGTCTATTATCTATCCTTTACCCCTACCTACAGTATACTGCTGTTACTGTCTATTATCTATCCTTTACCCCTACCTACAGTATACTGCTGTTACTGTCTATTATCTATCCTTTACCCCTACCTACAGTATACTGCTGTTACTGTCTATTATCTATCCTTTACCCCTACCTACAGTATACTGCTGTTACTGTCTATTATCTATCCTTTACCCCTACCTACAGTATACTGCTGTTACTGTCTATTATCTATCCTTTACCCCTACCTACAGTATACTGCTGTTACTGTCTATTATCTATCCTTTACCCCTACCTACAGTATACTGCTGTTACTGTCTATTATCTATCCTTTACCCCTACCTACAGTATACTGCTGTTACTGTCTATTATCTATCCTTTACCCCTACCTACAGTATACTGCTGTTACTGTCTATTATCTATCCTTTACCCCTACCTACAGTATACTGCTGTTACTGTCTATTATCTATCCTTTACCCCTACCTACAGTATACTGCTGTTACTGTCTATTATCTATCCTTTACCCCTACCTACAGTATACTGCTGTTACTGTCTATTATCTATCCTTTACCCCTACCTACAGTATACTGCTGTTACTGTCTATTATCTATCCTTTACCCCTACCTACAGTATACTGCTGTTACTGTCTATTATCTATCCTTTACCCCTACCTACAGTATACTGCTGTTACTGTCTATTATCTATCCTTTATCCCTACCTACAGTATACTGCTGTTACTGTCTATTATCTATCCTTTACCCCTACCTACAGTATACTGCTGTTACTGTCTATTATCTATCCTTTACCCCTACCTACAGTATACTGCTGTTACTGTCTATTATCTATCCTTTACCCCTACCTACAGTATACTGCTGTTACTGTCTATTATCTATCCTTTACCCCTACCTACAGTATACTGCTGTTACTGTCTATTATCTATCCTTTACCCCTACCTACAGTATACTGCTGTTACTGTCTATTATCTATCCTTTACCCCTACCTACAGTATACTGCTGTTACTGTCTATTATCTATCCTTTACCCCTACCTACAGTATACTGCTGTTACTGTCTATTATCTATCCTTTACCCCTACCTACAGTATACTGCTGTTACTGTCTATTATCTATCCTTTACCCCTACCTACAGTATACTGCTGTTACTGTCTATTATCTATCCTTTACCCCTACCTACAGTATACTGCTGTTACTGTCTATTATCTATCCTTTACCCCTACCTACAGTATACTGCTGTTACTGTCTATTATCTATCCTTTACCCCTACCTACAGTATACTGCTGTTACTGTCTATTATCTATCCTTTACCCCTACCTACAGTATACTGCTGTTACTGTCTATTATCTATCCTTTACCCCTACCTACAGTATACTGCTGTTACTGTCTATTATCTATCCTTTACCCCTACCTACAGTATACTGATGTTACTGTCTATTATCTATCCTGTTGTCTAGTCACTTTACCCCCACCTATATGTACATATCTTCCTCATTTACCTTGTCGACGGTACTGGTACCCCATGTATGATTGTGGATTTATTCCTCGAGTTATTATCTTTGTATTATTTCACTGTTAGTCTACACTTGTTGTTTATTAAAATTTTGACGAATAAAATGTTCTTTGATTTTTCATCTTCTCACTAACTAATCCCCCCCTTCTCTCTCGCTCTCTCTCTAACCAATCCAATCCCCCCTTCTCTCTCTCTCTAACCAATCCAATCCCCCCTTCTCTCTCTCTTCCGCTATCTGTCAGGATGAGGAAGAAGCCGGAGTTGGGGAGTATCCGTAGAACCTTCCGGGTCTCTGAGGGAGGACATGGGAGTGACGTACCCCCAACGGGGGCGACTGGCGGGGGTGTGAGGACGGCCAGTCTGCCTGTGGGAGGGGCTCTGGTGAAAGAGGGCGGGGACAAACGACCGGTCAGCGCCCACAGTGTCCTCAACTCCTCCATCACACGCCACTCCTCTCTCAAGACCAAGGTAGCTTTTTATTACTGCTGGGTAATATTGTCTATCATTCTTGTTATTGCTGATTGTAAAGGAGTGTTATTTGTTGTGCAGGTGGAAAGTCCTCAGTTCCGCAAAGCGACCACAGCGGGGCGCTCTAAGAGCTTCAGCAACCACAGACCGCTGGACCCTGAGGTCATCACTCAGCTGGAGCCCACCTCACAGGTTCGCCCACCTCTGACCCCTCACATCTCAGCCCTACCAAATGTGTGTGTGTGTTCTGATTTGTATCTCTGTCTGATATCTCCTTGTCTGTTTCAGGATATCGAGGCGGCTATGAGCTCTGCTCTGAGAGAGCTGAGAGAGCTGGAGAGGCAGAGCAGTGTCCAGCACACACACACCCCTGACGTGGTGCTGGACACTCTGGAGCAGGTGAAGGGTGTGTGTGGTGGCGGAGGAGGGGGCGCATCAGAACCCTCCAGTCCCCTCCACTCCCGTCTGCTGAGGGACAGCGACGGCGCAGGATCTCCACACTCACACCCTCTCCAACGCAGCGCTTCGTCCGCTAGCGACATCCCCTACTCCTCCCCTACTTCCTCCTTCCGCCCGTCCTATCCCAGGAGCCCGCTGCCCTCCTCTCTTGCCTCCTCAGCCCTCTCTTTCTCCACTCCCTCCTTCCGAGAGCCTCGTCCTCCAGCCACGCGGCCCAAGCCGGTGGTCTTCCCCAAGGGAGGAGGAAGCAGCAGTCCGGCTATGGGGTCCCCAACCTCCACTGTCCCCCCTCCTCCCCCACCCCCACCCCAGCCCAACGACAAGTCCTGCCCCGCCTGAGGAGTGACATCACACACGCTCCCCTTCCATACACAAACCACTGCCCCCATCTCCCCTGACCCAATGACAGGTGGGATAGCTCTCACCTAGGATCAGCTTACCCTCCCAAACTCAAAGCATTATGGGAGTTAGACTGTATAAAGCCTCCATGACTCAAACAAGGGATCAAAACGAACATACAGCATGACAATAAAGAGATATGGAACCTGTGCTGTATATACTGGTGTGAGGTGTGTGTGCAGGCGAACTTGTGTGAGGCGTGTGTGTGTGTGTGTGTGTGTGTGTGTGTGTGTGTGTGTGTGTGTGTGTGTGTGTGTGTGTGTGTGTGTGTGTGTGTGTGTGTGTGTGTGGTGTGTGTGTGTGTGTGTGTGTGTGTGTGTGTGAGCGTGTGTGAGCGTGCCTGTGTGTGTGAGCGTGCCTGTGTGTGTGAACGTGCCTGTGTGTGTGAGCGTGTCTGTGTGAGGTGAGTGTGAGTGTGCCTGTGTGAGGTGTGTGTGTGTGCGTGTCTGTGTGAGGTGTGTGTGAGAGTGTGCCTGTGTGAGGTGTGTGTGTGCGTGTCTGTGTGAGGTGTGTGTGAGAGTGTGCCTGTGTGAGGTGTGTGTGTGCGTGTCTGTGTGAGGTGTGTGTGTGCGTGTCTGTGTGAGGTGTGTGTGAGAGTGTGCCTGTGTGAGGTGTGTGTATGCGTGTCTGTGTGAGGTGTGTGTGAGAGTGTCTATGTGAGGTGTGTGTGAGAGTGTGCCTGTGTCAGCGTGTCTGTGTGAGGTGCGTGTGTGTGTGTGTGGTGTGTGTGTGTGTGTGTGTGTGTGTGTGTGTGTGTGTGTGTGTGTGTGTGTGTGTGTGTGTGTGTGTGTGAGGTGTGTGTGTGTGTGTGTGTGTAAGATGTGTGTGTGTGTGTGTGTGTGTGTGTGTGTGTGTGTGTGTGTGTGTGTGTTTGTGTGTGTGTGTGTGAGCGTGCCTGTGTGTGTGAGCGTGCCTGTGTGAGCATGCCTGTGTGTGTGAGCGTGCCTGTGTGAGGTGAGTGTGTCTGTGTGCCTGTGTGAGGTGTGTGTGTGCGTGTCTGTGTGAGGTGTGTGTGTGCGTGTCTGTGTGAGGTGTGTGTGAGAGTGTCTATGTGAGGTGTGTGTGAGAGTGTGCCTGTGTCAGCGTGTCTGTGTGAGGTGCGTGTGTGTGTGTGTGGTGTGTGTGTGTGTGTGTGTGTGTGTGTGTGTGTGTGTGTGTGTGTGTGTGTGTGTGTGTGTGTGTGTGGTGTGTGTGTGTGTGTGTGTGTGTGTGTGTGTGTGAGGTGTGTGTGTGTGAGCGTGCCTGTGTGTGTGAGCGTGCCTGTGTGAGCATGCCTGTGTGTGTGAGCGTGCCTGTGTGAGGTGAGTGTGTCTGTGTGCCTGTGTGAGGTGTGTGTGTGCGTGTCTGTGTGAGGTGTGTGTGAGAGTGTGCCTGTGTCAGCGTGTCTGTGTGAGGTGCGTGTGTGTGTGAGGTGTGTGTGTGTGAGCGTGCCTGTGTGAGGTGTGTGTGTGTGTGTGTGTGTGTGTGTGTGTGTGTGTGTGTGTGTGTGTGTGTGTGTGTGTGTGTGTGTGTGTGTGTGTGTGTGTGTGTGTGTGTGTGTGTGTGTGTGTGTGTGTGTGTGAGCGCCTGTGTGTGTGTGTGTGTGTGTGTGAGCATGCCTGTGTAAGAAATGTGTGTGTGGGAGCATGCCTGTGTAAGATGTGTGTGTGTGTGTGAGCATGCCTGTGTGAGATGTGTGTGTGTGTGAGCATGCCTGTGTGAGATGTGTGTGTGTGTGAGCATGCCTGTGTGAGATGTGTGCCACATACCTTATACTTGAGAGCACTGTTTGATTTTGAATAGATGGAACATTTAAGGACATTTCCCAGGCAGTCTCTCCTTTTATCCCCAATGAACCCTGAGAAGACAGGAGTTGACAGGAGGACTGGTTCACCTGGATGGCTGTGTGAGTGTGTGACTCCTGGATCCACACTCTCCGAGAACACACAGACAGACTGTGGAACACAGAACACTATATAACTCAGAAGAAACTCAGTATCCACTTTCTCTGGCTACATGTTCCCTCGCTGCTTCAACACTGGAGCAACACTGGATCAGCCAACCTGGACAGAAAGTGACAGAGATGGACAGAGATGGATGGATGGATGGATGGATGGATGGATGGATGGATGGATGGATGGAGAGGCAGTGGATTGCCTCTTTCTACGTGAAGAGAAGAGGGCTAGGCTATGTCTCTGATCCTCCTGTGTGTAGGCAAGCTGAGTGTTGTGGTGACTCGTTCTAACAACAATGCTCACCAGTAAAGCTGCTATACACCACGCTCTTTTCTACTGTATTCTACTAGACTCTACTATACTCTTCATCAGGGCTATTCAATTAGCACCCCTCAGGGGCCAAAGGAATGCTGGTTTACTTTTCTAAGTGGAAGTTGTAATGTAATTGATTGGCCAGAGAGCCTAATCACCAATGTCCCAGGTGTGTATTGATGGGGCCTTGCAGGACAATAGTTAAAAGTCCTTTTCTACATTCTGTATTTACCCACATAATGCAACGCTTGTCTAGCTTTCCAACAGCACCTCCTGCTGGTGTTTAAGTGCACGACATGGCTGTTCTCAATAACCAACCTTTCTTTAGCAATAAGAGTCTGACAGACTCATCAGCTTAGCAGCATGCCAGGCCTGCTGCTTCTCTCTCCCTTAGATTCCCAGCATTAATATACGCTCTGTTACAGAAGTGGAATAGACACACCCATACACATGTGTGTGTGTGTTCTGTGGCAGCTAAATGCCTTTCAGGTTCTCCTCGCATGCTGGGGCCACAACAGTCGCAGTGCTGACTGACTGCATCTATTTTCAATACTACCAAACGCGCCTCTTACACCAGCTTCCCACAAATGATTACTCCAGACCAAATCAGCAAAAAGGGTATTTTTACATGTATAGTTTATTAACCATGGTGATAACTGGACATGTGCAGATGAGGAATCTCAGTGAGGTGGAAGAGTTTGTTTAGATACAAGCACAAACAAACCTCGCCAAGCGCATTCATAAACATTACTTTATGCTTATTTTCCTCCACTTGTTAGTTTATCCTCAGAATATGTAATAGTAAACTGTGTAGTCGTCTACGTGTGTGTTGGGTGTGTGTGTGTGGAGTGTGTGTGTGTGTGTGCACGTCAGTGACCCTTCACAGCTCTCAGAAGTCAGCGTTAACCACTCATCATTAAGGGAACCGACTAATGCCTGCTCTTTAGAGACATGGGGACCAACAGGATGGAACACAAAGACAGCAGAACCTGTGTCGCCAGAACCACTGCTACCAGTATCACTGATCACTAGGCTTAATGTTCGTGTGACTGACTAGTTCTCAGTCCCAGCCGCTAAAGACAGAAGACAACAGGAAGTGTCACACTGTCTCCTCTGTCGCTCCTCTACCAATAGCATTGATGTGTGTCATGGCGGACCCGCATCCAATAATTGATTGGATTTATATAATCCAATGAAATGAGTTACAGGAACAGCCCCGAGGTCTGATCTTTGTGCTCGTCTTTAAGAGAACCTCTGCTGTGACTCCCTAACTGTCGCATCATGTGATCAGTCTCAAACCGGTCCTGTCCTGTCTTTCACTGTGGTAGCATTTTCTGAAGTCTGAACTGTGATTGGTCAAGGGGAGGAGACAGAATGTTTTGATTGGTCAAGGTTAGTGGGAGGCGGTAGGATGCTTTAGTTATTGACAGCTTTAACATTGTCTGAGACGAGGATATTTCATGTCAGGGCTTAGAGATCCCTGAGGCTAGAAACGCAGCAGACATCTCTCCCTATCACCCTGCTCTCTCTGTACCTTTCTCCTCCTAGCATTCTGCCTCTTCCCTCTGTCTGGGTCCTTCCTTATTCCAGGTATTTACTTGTATTATTGCATTCCCAAATGATCTGTAACAGGTGATTTCATTCTAATTGTAATGTTTTATCTCTGTGTGTGTATTTTAAGATGTATTTTACATTGTGTTGCTCCCCTTGACTCATCTTGGCAACTGGAGGGATTGTGTGTGTGCGTGTGCGTGTGTGTGTGTGGTGTCTGGGGTGGGGTGAATAGGCATTAACACACACGTCATACAAACATACACTCATGGGAGATGCTTTGTGGTTGGTGTCTGTGTTATCCTGGCTTCGTTGTATAGGAGCTAGGATCCTCAGTATCCTCACCATACTTAGAATGACATGGTGTGCTCCAGGACTGACTGAGTGAGGAGGATTTTATTATGATTAACTATTGTTAAATATGCATTTCTTGTCCATTTGAAAACACAAGATCTAAAAAACGACTGTAATGTCAAATATATGTATAGTTGCCTCTGTATTACTGGAGAATCCTGTGTTAAGATGTACTTTGTATATACAATGTTGTACATTACAGAGGTACACTGTTTTTCTGGTACAATATTGTACAGTAATAGCAATAGTAGTTTAATCAAATAGAAGTTATATAATTCTATGTCTAGTTCTTGTAGGAGACTTGTTAATAAACATTGCTTGCTATAAAGGTGTCTGCGTTGTTATGGAGATTATGATGACAGTGATGATGATGGATGGGATGAAGATGATGGTAATGATGGTAACAGGGAACTTGATGATAGGATTGATGATGATAGTGATAATGGTGATGATGGCAGTGATGATGATGATGATGAGGATGATGGATTGCATGCATCTGGTTCACTGACTCACTCACTCACTCTCTCTCTCTCTCTCTCACACACACACACACACACACATGGATGAGACTCTTGTCCATTGACCACACTTGTGTCTTCAGAAGATCTGCTTCCACAGGGCTTTACTGACAGAGGCTTCTTTCTTGTCTCCTCCTCGATTCTTCTACAACAATCAGGATGTGGTTAGAGACGTCCTACTGGAGACAAGGTTTGTTCTATTTGCCTAGAATTGAATAGGAAACCTCGAGGAACACCCCTCACAGTTATGTTTAATAGTCCAGCCCTGGAATTCATCAACAATGTGAATATTATGATCTGTGCTTCTCCAACCAAGATGATCAAACTGGAAGTATCCAATACATGAAATTACATTGAGCGCTATGGGTGTAGTACACAATATAAGCCACTAGATATCACCAGAGCTTATCTGTAAAGTAAACTGGTGTACAACTCGGAAGTTACAGCACTGAACCGAAACTTGCATAGAATGCACAGACTAGTTGCATTTCCGCCGAAATCTTCCAAGATTACCCGGTTTAGTGACGGAGGATAGGTGAGGTTGCCATCTGTTTTGTCTGGAAACTTCAGCGAAATGTCGCAGATTGTGGATGCAAAGAGTTCAAATTTGTCCCTGTGACGAAAAACGAGACAGGTAGGCTACCTTTTATTCAAGACATCGAACCTTGAACTTCAGTTTTGGCAAGTTTGTCAATGTCCCCCTATCCGTTTTTAAACACACACATTGTCTTTAGTATTGTGTAGAAAATCGTATTTTTTTTTATGACTAAGCCCTGTCACAACGCCCAGGGAGTGTACCTCAACACCTAACTGGTCTCAGCTGTTCAGGACATTACGGTGTATAGCTTCGTTTTCAACAGATGTGTATCAACATTGACTACCGGATGATTAGGGACAGTGGAATGTATCTACAGGTAGTCTGTAATCTATTCACTTCACATTTTGGGAACTTGAACTTCTTTTTTCTCTCATGTTTTTAATGGGTGGATCAGCTTTAGTATTGCAGATAGATTATTGCTTCCTTCAATGTAATTGTCTGCATTTCCAATCCCCCATATATTTTTGGGTTAAATCTATCTATCTATATACATACCGATATATATATATATATATCTATCTATCTCTTGGATTAGCTAACACAACGTGCCATTGGAACACAGGACTGATGGTTGCTGATAATGGGCCTATGTAGATGTGTGTGTGTGTGTGTGTGTGTGTGTGTATATATATATATATACACTTTTATTTATATATATATATATATATATATATACACTTTTATATATATACACTTTTATATATATATATATATATATATACACTTTTTTATATATATATATATATGTAAACTTCCGACTTCAACTGTATACACATACACACTTTTTTTAGAATATACCTTCCTTTATTATTCCCCGCAAACCCTACCACCCCTCCCCTAATTTGACTAAACTAATAAACAATAACACTTATGCGTCTGCTTCCAGCTTATACATACTGTACACATTTTACAGACACAAGCTATTTTACAATAGTTGTATTTTGTTTGTTTTTAAGTCCTGGCCTTCCTCGATTTCTGATGTCCATCCAGTTTGATTTCTATTTGCCATGTATTTGTATCTGTGCTATTTCACAAAAGTTCTGAATCTATATTTGAGCTATAACTTGAACTTCTTCCCCCTTGTTGTTTACCTTTCTAACCAGAGAGAAGTCCACATTACCTCTGACTTTATATGAACCCCACCCCTTGACTCTCCATTCCACACCAACATCCTGTGAATAGTTTTCATTCTGAATAGGTGTGTTTCAGTTCTTGACTCATAGCCTTCTGTATATTCCCTACAGCAGCCAATCAGACTTCTCCAGGCTGTAGATGACAGAGAAGATGACTGCGAGCACAGCCAACTACCTGTGGTCTTTGGGAGATGTGCTTGGTCAGGGGGCGACAGCCAGCGTCTACAAGGCCCGCAACAAGGTAGGACTCTAAACTCACCTTTACAACAAAAAGATTGTCGTGTGCTCGGTGCAGTGGCAACGCTTCATTCAGGACAGTTGGGGCCAAGCTGTTTAGCATTCAATAATCATAATTGGGTTAATAAAGCCGCATACAATACATTTTTTGCTTTCTTGAGTAAGGCGACTCCAAAATGCAGGTGTTTCAGCGTAGCTCAGTGTTTTCTGTGGTGGTGGGGCAGCCAGTGGAAAATACGACGTGTAGGGGTTGGTAATGTTCACTAGTTGTGCCATGATTGGCTCAGTGTTCTGTCACTCATGGGAACACTACGTCACCGGAAAATATATGGGTAGAGCTTGAAAATTCAAGCCCCATGGGTGCTGCCATAGACTTACATTAAAAGTGCCCATCCAGGGCCTCCCGAGAGGCTCAGTGGTCTAAGGCACTGCATCACAGTGTTACCGTAATTTCCGGACTATTAAGCGCACCTGAATATAAGCCGCACCCACTGAATTTAAAAAAAATAATTGTATTTTGAACATAAATAAGCCGCACATGTCTATAAGCCGCAGGTGCCTACCGGTACATTGAAACACATGAACTTTACACAGGCTTTAACGAAACACGGCTTGTAACAAAAATAAATAGGCTTTAACGAAACACGGCTTGTAACAAAAATAAATAGGCTTTAACGAAACACGGCTTGTAACAAAAATAAATAGGCTTTAACGAAACACGGCTTGTAACAAAAATAAATAGGCTTTAACGAAACACGGCTTGTAACAAAAAATAAATAATTAGCAGTAAGCTTTAGTTGTCTTTTTGCACTGAGTCAATTCCTCACGCTGCTGTTTCCAACGTCTTATCATCGACTCATTAAGACCAAGCTCCCGTGCAGCAGCTCTATTTCCTTTTCCAACAGCCAGATCAATCGCCTTCAACTTGAAAGCTGCATCATATGCATTTCTCCATGTCTTTGCCATGATGAGGGTGACAAAATGACTACCGTAATCAGAATGATGGGAAGTTTGAGAGCGCTCGATTTAATCTAAACAGTAAACAAAAAAGTTGTTTGACCTTAACCCGTTCGGCAATTTCATTGGTCTAATGAAAGCTTCATGCCACCAAAAAACTGAGCACGTCACAGAATGTGTTTTTGTGGGAAAAAAAATTGAAAGTGGGAAAAATCCATATATTAGCCGCGTCATTGTTTAAGCCGCGAGGTTCAAAGCCTGGGAAAAAAGTTGTGGCTTATAGTCCGGAATTTACGGTAAATCACATTTTATTTGTCACATACACATGGTTAGCAGATGTTAATGCGAGTGTAGCGAAATGCTTGTGCTTCTAGTTCCGACCATGCAGTAAAATCTAACAAGTAATCTAACAATTTCACAACAACAACACACACACACTACTTATACACACAAATGTAAAGGGATGAATAAGAATACGTACATAAATTTTAATGAATGAGCGATGGCCGAACGGCATAGGCAAGATGCAGTAGATGGTATAGAGTACAGTATATACATATGAGATGAGTAATGTAAACATTATATAAAGTGGCATTGTTTAAAGTGGCTAGTGATACATATATTACATAAATTTTTCATTATTAAAGTGGCTAGAGATGAGTAAGTTTGTTGGCAGCAGCCACTCAAAGTTAGTGATGGCTGTTTAACAATCTGATGGCCTTGAGATAGAAGCTGTTTTTCAGTCCCTCCGTCCCAGCTTTGATGCACTCTAGTAGCTGTGCGACTAGAGATTCTGGGTTCGAGTCCAGGCTCTGTCGCAGCCGACCGCGACCGGGAGATCCATGGGGCGGTGCACAATTGACCCAGCGTCGTCTGGGTTAGGGGAGGATTTGGCCGGCAGGGATGTCCTTGTTCCATCACACACTAGCGACTCCTGTGGCGGGCCGGGCGCTGTGCACGCTGACACGCCAGGTGTACGCTGTTTCCTCCGACACATTGGTGCGGCTGGCTTCCGGGTTATGTGGGCATTGTGTCAAGGAGCAGTGCGGCTTGGTTGGGTTGTGTTTCGGAGGACGCACGGCTCTCAACCTTCGCCTCTCCCGAGTTCGTACGGGAGTTGCAGCGATGAGAGAAGACTGTAACTACCAATTGAATACCTCAAAATTGGGGAGAAAAAGGGGTAAATCAATAAAAGAAGTGCCCATCCAAGAAGGCTCAAGATCATTGGCTACAGATAAAATGATGTTATATATACGGTAGCTTTGACTGGACTGATCATGTCAACACCATACTTTCACAATCTTAGCTAGCAGTCATCAGGAATTAAGTCGGCAATCTACTGGTAAATCCTTTTCAATCCTTGTCATATGAAGAGAAATTATAGATAAAACGTATCTGTGCTCATCGGCCATTGGACATAAACATTACATAAGTTGGAAATCGCAAATTCAACAATGAGGCGCCGCTGCAGGCCCGGGTTCGATCCCAGGCTGTGTCACAGCCGGCAGTGGCCAGGAGAACCATAAGGTGGTGCACAATTGTCCCAGCGTCGTCCAGGTTAGGGGAGGGTTTGGCCGGAATGTCCTTGTTTCATCATGCTCTTGCGACTCCTTGTGGCGCCTGCAAGCTGACTTTGGTCATTAGTTCGATAGTGTTTCTTCCGAGACATTAGTGTGGCTGGCTTCTGGGTTAAGCGAGCAGTGTGTCAAGAAGCAGTGTGGCTTGGCTCTCAACCTTCGCCGAGTCCGTAGCGGAATTGCAGCGATGAGACAAGATTGTAACTACCAATTGGATATCATGAAAAAGGGGGTAATGCAATAGGCCAGAACATTTTTAATACATTGGCCATGCTGTTAATCCGCATTCAAAACAAATGGAAACTCGGAACTGGGATATCTCAGACTTCGGTGAGTTCAAGACTACTGGGAACTCGGATAAAACTAGCTCCGACTGGGAAAATACGGAAAATAATTTTGAAAGGTCATCCAACTTGGAATTCTTTCTAGAGCCCACAAGAAGGACCGCCACACCACCTTCCTGTTCAAGTGAGCACAGCACAAAAAAGTGAGTCAAAAAATGTATTGTATGCTGCTGCATAAATTATGTAATATGCCAGGGAGATATGTATACTGTAGCCAAGAAAGTGTATGTTGTGTAGTAAGCTGTTAGTAGCCCATGTGCCTCAACCTAAAAATGTGGTCACTTTCCTCCCTCGTAATTAGCCTATTGTTCTGACTTGATGGTGCACATATAGCCTGTTTTAGAGAAATGTCATTGAATATTGTAAGAGCTTTCATTGTCTACGTATATGCCCCTTTATTTATCCTACAGTTCTGACTTAGTGTACAGGGATAATACTGTAAGAACGGCCCATGTTCTGAATTCTGTCGCTGTACATTTCAGAAGTGCTGAACAAATAGTTATATTGACTAAGTCCGTCCTAACTCGCTCATTCATGTCTTAATCTAAATTATGGATTGCCTCTTATCCGCTCGTCGTCCCCTTATGCCATAGTTTGTAAATCTCAATTGTCAGTAGAAACCACATTTGTTTAAGCAAGTCAGCCATATCAGCTATGTTTTTAAACCTGAATGAGCCTGAATGAACTGTTTCTCTGACAGACAAGGCTCTGCTGATAGCCAGGTGTAGCAGTGGTAAAGATTCACTCCATGTTGCTGAAAGTAAAGCTCTGCTGTCAGGACAGCTTTATGTAGGCCATCACAGTTTGTCGCAATTATAGTGCAATTCATGTATTGTTTAGTGTTGTGTTGTGTAGTGGCTTTGCTGGCATGCATATAAAACCTCCCCCCCCCCACCAAGACTTACATGCTAAAATCGCCACTGGCTAAGTGCCGAAGTGATGCTCAGAGCCACATCGGGCACAGACAGTTGGTTCCCAGGGTCAACATTGAGAATCACTGAACCTGATATACGCTGTTGGGGTTCGTTCCTTGTCAATCATTGGCTCATTGGTGAAATTAGCATTCAGACAATATCTTTAAGTAAATCAATCATTCATTTATTAATGCAATTGCAGACAGAAGTTGACAACAGGAACATAGCACGCATGTTTCCGAGTAAATTCTGCAAAATATGAAAGGATCCCAGTTGTTTTATTATGCTTGCAGTCAATCTATAGTGATGCCAATGTCATTACCTTCTACTCATGAGACCAAGCCCATGCCTGCACAGCTATACAAACAAGAGTTTCAGTGTTATCTAAAGGCTCAGCAGTAAATGTCCACTCCCCTAATTGATTTATAGTGGAATGCCTGACTAGTCTTTTATCTCTTTCACTCCCCTGCAGAGTTCTGTGTCTCTGCATCTCTTTTATCTTTGACACATCTCCTAGACCGTTTTTATAAGAAGCAGAGACTAGAAAAGTACTGTGGAACAATATTAAACTTTATAATATATATATATATATATATAGTTAACCTGTAGTCTAGGACCCTATAAATGTAAGGGGGGAGTGGTCTTATAACCCTTCCCCTTCTATTAATACAACATAAGCATAATCAATTATTCTAATACATCAAACATTCGGTACAGCCCCTATCATGACCCCAGGGGTGAACCCAACAACACCATATACCATTATACGCGTCAGCACCTCCCCACAGACTACATTGTTACGTACATCAGCATACGCCCACACACACCATTTCAGTACATCAAAGAAAAATCTAACTGAGATGTCATCCGCATCTAAACTTTGAAGTGTAGGCTACTTCTTACACCCACTGAGGGACGGAACATATCTTCACTGTGATAACCTAGCATGTCTATCATGGAGCCCAATGGTAACACTGTACACTTATGACAACTACATAACAATGTCATATGACAAAAAATATGATAACTATAACTTTTTATAACTGACTGTGTGTGTGTGTGTGTGTGTGTGTGTGTGTGTGTGTGCGTGTGTGCGTGTGTGTGTGTGTGTGTGTGTGTGTGTGTGTGTGCGTGCGTGCGTGCGTGCAGAGGACAGGGCAGCAGGTTGCGGTGAAGGTGTTTAACCATTTGAGCTACAGCCGTCCCAAAGAGGTTCAGATGAGAGAGTTTGAAATGCTCAGGAGACTCAACCACAACAACATCATCACACTCTTCTCTGTGGAGGAGGTGAGGAGGGGACGAGTTAAGGACGGGAGAGGGGAGAGTTGGGACGGGAAGGGGGGGGGGGAGATAATGAGTGAGGAGAGGACTTATATTAGTCTGTATTAGTCTGCCGTTTCAACTCTCCCTGATATTTATATATTAACTCTCTCTGTCTCTCTTTCTCTCTAGCTGAGCAATAAACAAAAGGTGTTGGTGATGGAGTATTGTTCAGGAGGCAGTTTGCTCAGTCTGCTGGAAGAGCCAGAGAACGCCTTCGGTCTGCCTGAGACAGAGTTTCTCATAGTACTACAGTGTGTGGGTGTGTGAGGAGGGGTAGAGAGGTTAGGGGCCTGGGGATGAGGGGAGAAGTTAGTCATTGTCCCCCCCCAATTAATGGAATGAACACATTCCTCCTATTTTTTCTAGCGCACGGGATGAACCATCTGCGTGAGAATGGGGTGGTGCACCGAGACATTAAGCCTGGGAACATCATGCGTCAGGTGGGAGAGGACGGGAGGTCCGTCTATAAGCTAACAGACTTCGGAGCGGCCAGAGAACTAGAGGATGATGAGAAGTTTGTCTCCATCTACGGAACAGAGGAATACCTGGTGAGAGAGAGGAGAGGAGTAGAGAGGAAAGGTAGTGGAGGAGAGAAGACAAGGAGGGTATGGAGAGAAGAGGGGAGGGGAGATTGAATGTTTTCTGGGATGTATGAGCCTGCAGTTTTCATGTGCCTCAGCAGATAACATAAGTTAGGGCAGGCTATGGTGCGTGTTATTGAGCTTGTGTGTGTGTGTGTGTGTGTGTGTGTGTGTGTGTGTGTGTGTGTGTGTGTGTGTGTGTGTGTGTGTGTGTGTGTGTGTGTGTGTGTGTGTGTGTGTGTGTGTGTGTGTGTGTAGCACCCAGACATGTATGAGCGTGCAGTACTGCGTAAGCCCCAGCACAAGACCTATGGTGTGAGTGTTGACCTGTGGAGTATTGGAGTGACGTTTTACCACGCTGCCACTGGTTCTTTACCCTTCACACCCTACGGAGGACCCCGCAAGAACAAACCCACCATGTAAGTCTCTGTGTGGTGTGTTTCATAGATTCAACAGTGAGTGTGCATGTAATTACTATGTTGAAATTGCCTAATAATTGCTATTTTATTTCTTTGGGATTAGTCTAAACAAAGACAACAACAGCTGAAATAGGAGTGTAAAATAAAGAGCTAGCGTCTCCTCTCTCTGCTCCCCATCTTCCCCTGTCTGTGACGTGCAGGTATAAGATCACCAAAGAGAAGCCAGTAGGGGCCATTTCTGGAGGTCAGAAGGTCAACGACGGACCTATAGAGTGGAGCTACCACCTACCAAACAGCTGCCTGCTCTCAAAGTCAGTACCTTTGATTGATAATGTCCAAAGCCGCACTAAAGTCTAACAAAACAGCCCCCATCAATTTCTCTCAGCCAATCATCAGTCATTTGTGTAAGTGCTGTGCTTGTTAAATGTCCTTCCCTTTAAGTGTGCTGAAAGTCTGTTGTCAGTTTGTTTACTGTAAAATAGCATGTGCATCTATCAGTTACACATACATGTCAGACCTACCTACACACAACAAGTAGGTCACATGGGGGAGAGGCGTTGTGCTGTGAGGTGTTGCTTTATTTGTTTTTTGAAACCAGGTTTGCTGTTCACTTGCACTATATAAAATGGAAGGGAGTTCCATGTACTCATGACTCTGTATAATACTGTACGTTTCCTTGAACTTGTCCTGGACCTGGGGACTGTCAATAGACCCCTGGTGGCATGTCTGGTGGGGTAAGTGTGTATGTCAGTACTGTGTGTAAGTTGACTATGCAAACAATTTGGAATTTCCAACACATTGTTTCTTATAAAACAAGAAGTCAGTCTTTCCTCAACTCTCAGCCAAGAGAGACTTGTCATAGTGCCTTTAATGAGTGTATCTGAAGTTGCAGTTTAACTCTCTCTCTTTCACTCTCTTTTGTTTAGGGGTCTGAGGGGTCAGCTAGTCCCAGTGTTAGCTGGGATACTGGAGCCAGACCAGGAGAAGTGTTGGACATTTGACCAGTTATTTTCTGCCACTACAGAGATACTACAGAGAGTCTCAGTCTATCTGTTCTCCCTGCAACAGGCCACAGCTCACCGCTTATACATTCACCACTACAACACGTGAGTCAAACACACACATACACACACAAACTTGCCAGTCTATACTCACACACACACACCTGTGTTGACCTACATCCACCCTGCCCCCTCCCCCCCACCTCTCCCGTCTCGCTCACCAGGGCGGCCATCTTCTGTGAGGAAGTGGCGTCTCAGACGGGGGTGGGGCTGGAGCAACAGCACTTCCTGTTCCTGGGTCATGACCTTTCCCTGGAGGGCTCTATGAAGGTGGTCAACTTCCCCTCCACCTCGCCCTCCCAGCCGCTACTTCTGCTTAGCCGCACTCCAGAGACACACGCTGGCCTCCCCTTCAAAGAACGTAAGACACACACACACATAAACAATAAGAACACCTGCTCTTTCCATGACATAGACTGACCAGGTGAATCCAGGTGAAAGCTATGATCCCTCATTGATGCCACTTGTTAAATCCACTTCAATCAGTGTAGATGAAGAGGAGCAGACAGGTAAAAAAATTATTTTTAAGCCTTGAGACAATTGAGACATGGATTGTGTGTGTGTGCCATTCAGAGAGTGAATGGTCAAGACAAAATATTTAAGTACCTTTGAAATCAAATCAAATTGTATTTGTCACATACACATGTTTAGCAGATGTTATTGCGAGTGTAGTGAAATGCTTGTGTTGGTAGTTCCGACAGTGCAGTAATATCTAACAAGTAATATCTAACGATTGCACAACAAATACCTAATACACACACATGTAAAGTAAAGGTATGGAATTAATAATATAGAAATATTTGGGCGAGCAATGTCAGAGCGGCACAGACTAAGATACAGTAGAATAGAATACAGTATATACATATGAGATGAGTAACGCAAAATATGTAAACATTATTAAAGTGACTAGTGTTCCATTTATTAAAGTGGCCAATGATTTCAAGTCAATATGTAGACAGCAGCCTCGCTGTGCTAGTGATGGATGTTTAACAGTCTGATGGCCTTGAGATAGAAGCTGTTTTTCAGTCTCTCGGTCCCAGCTTTGATGCACCTGTACTGACCTCGCCTTCTGGATGATAGTGAGGTGAACAGGCAGTGGCTCGGGTGGTTGTTGTCCTTGATTATCTTTTTATCTACAGGAGGGGGCTGAGCACGCACCCTTGTGGGGCCTCAGTGTTGAGGATCAGCGAAGTGGAGGTGTTGTTTCCTACCTTCACCACCTGGGGGACGGCCCGTCAGGAAGTTCAGGACTCAATTGCACAGGGTGGGGTTCAGACCCAGGGTCTCAAGCTTAATGATGAGCTTGGAGGGTACTATGGTGTTGAATGCGGAGCTATAGTCAATGAACAACATTCGTACATAGGTATTCCTCTTGTCCAGATGGGATAGAGCAGTGTGCAGTGTGATGGTGGTTGCATCGTCTGTGGACCTATTGGGGCGGTAAGCAAACTGCAGTGGGTCTAGGGTATCAGGTAGGGTGGAGGTGATATGATCCTTGACTAGTCTCTCAAAGCACTTCATGATGACAGAAGTGGTGGCTACGGGGCGATAGTCGTTTATTTCAGTTATCTTAGCTTTCTTTTTTCAATTTAAAGTTTTATTAAGTTTTCTTGTTTTTCAATCAACCAACAAAACACATTCCACACTCACAGATGTGACAGACTTAAAAAACGAATAATAATTTTAAAAATCTAAAATAAACTAATAATAAAAAAATATATATATAAAGCAGTATGTATAGATTGCCAAAATCTGGAAATCTCTCTACAGCTCCAAAATACATGCATATAGGTTCCACTTTCAGAGGTACATCTTTTACAGTTATTCTTACATTTTTACATTAGTTGAGGAGCAGTATACCCTGTCGCAAACCTCCGCCCATAACTCATCACTGGTAGTCAGACCAAGGTCCTTTTCCCAGATTATTTTCAAAGGAGTAAAGGAGGAGCCTCCTTTCTCAGAAGGAGTCTATAGATATAAGATATTTTGCTTTAATGGATTGTGCTGTGACAAGAAGGGTTTAAACTTCATTCAACTGAGCTCTAAACCTCCTCTTGGAAGTAAATGAGTGTATGACATGTCTAATTGGAAGGTATAAAAAAAGGGGATCTTTGCACATTGAATTCACTGCAGAGCTCTTGAAAGGATTTCAGTGTAGTGGTTTTCTGATGAAATAGGTCTGAAAAGGTCCTGATTCCTAGAGTATGCCAAAGATTAAAGTTGGCATCCCTCAGGGCTTTTGGCAAGTCTGGGTTGCCTACTATAGGCGAGTGAGAACATATTTGGGAGGAAATGCCCAGGTATTTCTTACAGTCCCTCCACGCTAGTAGGGTGCTGTAAATCACAAAGGTTTTAGCTATGTTGCCCACTTCACTAAAGTTATTAATGAATATAATTGAGCTTAGGGGCAATGAACTTTAGGATTGGGTTTCTATCTGAATCCACGTTGACTCTTGTCTGTTTGTGATCCATGTTAGCATGTTGCGGATTTGGGCAGACCAGTAGTACAATTGAAGGGAGGGAAGGGCAAGACCACCTTTAGATTCAGGTTTCGATAGAGCGGAGAACTTGATCCTAGGTTTTTTATTGCCCCATATAAATTTGGTGAAGCTTTGGTTAGTTGTTTTGAAAAAGGAAACTGGGAGATAGCATGGGAGCATCTGAAATAAATAGTTCAGTCTAGGGAGGATGTTCATACGGATGACATTAATTCTTCCTACTAAGCTAATTGGGAGGGAGATCCAGGTTTGGAGATCGTTCTTGATTCGATCCAGGAGTGGAAGATAATTTTCCTTGAAAAGGCTATTCAGATCTGGTGTTATGAAGATCCCAAGGTATTGAAACCCCTGTGTCTTCCATTGAAATGGACATAGTGTCTTCATAGAGCTGGTGAGTGTAAGATTGAGAGGGCAGACAGTGGATTTGTTCAAATGTATCTTATATCCTGAAAACTTGCCATACTGAGCAATTGTGTCTAAAATGGGAGGGAGGGATTTCTCAGGGTTGAATATGTAGAGCAAGACATCATCCGTGTAAAGCGAAATCCTGTGCTGCAGGCCGCCTGCAGAATCACCCATAATACTTGGATTGCTCCTTATCAACTCTACCAGAGGCTCCGCCCACAACAAGTAGAGCAGGGGGGACAGCGAGCACCCTTGTCTTGTGCCACGTCCCAAAGGGAATCTGTCAGAGTTCAGTCCGTTAGTAGTCACCATGGCATTTGGATGAGATTATAGGGACTTAATCCATTTAATAAAGTTTGGGCCCATATTGAACTTTTCTAAGACTGAGAACAGAAAGCTCCACTCCATCCTGTCTAACACCTTCTCAGCATCCAGTGAAGCCAGCAGGACAGGGGTCTTCTGTGCGTTTACTTGATCAATAATATAAAAAAGATGGCGAATGTTATCAGAAGAGTATCTGTCTCTAATAAATCCAGTTTGGTCCCCTTTTATTATTTTGGGAAGAAGAGTGTTTAGTCTTTTGGCGAGCAATTTGGTAATTATTTTGTAGTCTTAATCCAACAAGCTTATGGGCCGGAAGGACGAGCAGGATAGAGGGTCCTTGTCTTTTTTGAGCAACACTGTAATGCGAGCTGTGTGCATTGAGTCTGGGAGAACTCCGTTTTTTGCAAAAATCATCCAGCATTGGCATGAAAATAGGGCTAAGCTGGGGCCAAAAAGCTTTGTAGAACTCTCTGGGGAACCCATCTGGGCCTGGGGACTTATTAGGTGGCATGGAGGTAATTTCCTCCAGGATCTCCTCAGGAGTGAAGGGGGAGATGAGATCTTCTCGGTCGGTCTCTGATAGTTTAGGTAGCGAGAGTCCCTCTAGGAAGGAGTGGAGTTCTGCCTCCGTATGTTTTCTCTCAGAGGTATATAGTTTGCAGTAAAAATCATGAAAAGTTAAATGTATCTTTTTTGGGTCATATGTGACCTCGTCCTCTGCTGTTTGGATAGCCATGATTGTACACTCTGACTGCTCTTTTTTTAATTGGTAAGCAAGCGATCTACTCGGCCTATTGCTATACTCATGGTATTTCTGTTTAGTAAAGAAAACTTTGTTTTTTTTATCTCCCGAGTATAGTCCAAATTCAGTTTGGCTTTGGCTGCTTTAAGTTGACTCCAGTAGGTGCTGTCTGGGGATTGTTTATGTACTTTTTCACAGCGTTCCAGCTCCCTCTCAAGATCTAGCCTGTGTGCTTCCATTGCTTTTTTCTTAGAGGAAGCATATGCAATTAGATGACCTCTTAGTGTGGCTTTAGCAGCGTCCCACATTGTGGCCGGAGAAACAGGAGAATCTTTCTTGTCTTGTGTGTAGTTGTCTGTCCATGTAGTTACCAATGTATGGAACGCTTCGTTTGATAACATGGAGGTGTTGAATTTCCAGCTATTTGACCTCGGAATATTTTTGCAGAGGTCAAAGCGGAGGTGGACAAAGGCGTGATCTGAAAGTGCTATGGGTCCGATTGTACATGTGGCTGAATTTATGAAACTCTTTGGGATAAAAATGTAATCTATACGGGAGTAGGTGTTATGGACATTAGAGTAGTATGTATAGTCCATAGATGAGCTATTAGTCTCTCTCCAGATATCTATCAGTCCCATCTCTTTAGTAAGAGAGTTCAACATCTTTGCAGATCTAGGGTTTGTGGTGGGGACTTGAGATGATTTGTCTAGGGTTGGTTTAAGGGTACAATTAAGATCTCCGGCCAGCCCTCCAAAGGAAACTCAATGCTCATTGAATAGGGTTATCATTTTGACATGAAAGCAGGAGTATCTGTGTTAGGGGCGTATATGTTTAAGATAGTAATTGGTTGCCCATACAGTGATCATTTATCAAAATAAATCTCCCCTCCGGATCAGATATGTTTTTGTCAATTATGAATGGAACATGCTTATGGCTAAGTATGGCTGTACCTCTACTGTTTGATTTGAAAGATGAAAAATACACCTGTCCCAGCCAAGCTCTGCGGAGTTTAGCATGTTGGGCATCACAGAGGTGTGTCTCTTGTAATAGCGCAATGTCTGCTTTTTCCTTTTTTAGAGCACATAGTATCTTTTTCCGTTTTATTGCATGACCTAGACCATGGCAGTTCCATGTCAGTAGATTTAAGGTACTAGTCATCGTCATCGAACAGTAATCGAACTTTAGTGCAAGTCATCTCTGGGTAAAGGTGGATAATAGTTACAGCTGCGTTCACATAAAAGGAAAATAAATGGTGTACATAAAAGAACAATCTCTGAACACCCCAGCCTGGTTCCCAAACAACTGGACATATCCCGTTGGATCTATTACACCCCCGCTCAGTCTCAATTCTGTGTTCCGAAAAAAACTGTTAGCAATGCACAACGTCTCCCCCTCCCCACCAAAGAAATGCCTCATCCTCTCCTCTCCGCCCCGCATTGAGTAAATGACAACGTAGCCCCCGTCCAGACCACATTAAAAGAGGGAGAAAATAAAATCAATAGCTCAGCCTACATATACCTCCCCCAAGGACATGGGGAACCACAAGTAATAATATCACAAAAGAGGGAAAAAGAAGTAGGCTGAAACGTTAGTAGGTCTAGGTTAGGCTATAGAACCTATACTTCTCAGCTAAAGGAAAATAAATCTAGATTAGACGGCTATAATGACATTTAGCGGGGCGGGTGAGTCTTTGGATGTCGGCTATACAGTGAGGGGAAAAAAGTATTTGATCCCATGCTGATTTTGTACGTTTGCCCACTTACAAAGAAATGATCAGTCTATAATTGTAATAGTAGGTTTATTTGAACAGTGAGACACAAAAAAATCTAGAAAAACGCATGTCAAAAATGTTATAAAATGATTTGCATTTTAATGAGGGAAATAAGTATTTGACCCCTCTGCAAAACATGACTTAGTACTTGGTGGCAAAACCCTTGTTGGCAATCACAGAGGTCAGACGTTTCTTGTAGTTGGCCACCAGGTTTCCGCACATCTCAGGAGGGATTTTGTCCCACTCCTCTTTGCAGATCTTCTCCACGTCATTAAGGTTTCGAGGCTGATGTTTGGCAACTCGAACCTTCAGCTCCCTCCACAGATTTTCTATGGGATTAAGGTCTGGAGACTGGCTAGGCCACTCCAGGACCTTAATGTGCTTCTTCTTGAGCCACTCCTTTGTTGCCTTGGCCGTGTGTTTTGGGTCATTGTCATGCTGGAATACACATCCATGACCCATTTTCAATGCCCTGGCTGAGAGAAGGAGGTTCTCACCCAAGATTTGACGGTACATGGCCCCGTCCATCGTCCCTTTGATGCGGTGAAGTTGTCCTGTCCCCTTAGCAGAAAAACACCCCCAAAGCATAATGTTTCCCCCTCCATGTTTGACGGTGGAGATGGTGTTCTTGGGGTCATAGGCAGCATTCCTCCTCCTCCAAACACGGCGAGTTGAGTTGATGTCAAAGAGCTCCATTTTGGTCTCATCTGACAACAACACTTTCACCAGTTGTCCTCTGAATCATTCAGATGTTCATTGGCAAACTTCAGACGGGCATGTATATGTATTCTTGAGCAGGGGGATCTTGCGGGCGCTGCAGGATTTCTGTCCTTCACGGCGTAGTGTGTTACCAATTGTTTTCTTGGTGACTATGGTCCCAGCTGCCTTGAGATCATTGACAAGATCCTCCCATGTAGTTCTGGGTTGATTCCTCACCGTTCTCATGATCATTGCAACTCCACGAGGTGAGATCTTGCATGGAGCCCCAGGCCGAGGGATATTGACAGTTCTTTTGTGTTTCTTCCATTTGCGAATAATCGCACCAACTGTTGTCACCTTCTCACCAAGCTGCTTGGCGATGGTCTTGTAGCCCATTCCAGCCTTGTGTAGGTCTACAATCTTGTCCCTGACATCCTTGGAGAGCTCTTTGGTCTTGGCCATGGTGGAGAGTTTGGAATCTGATTGATTGCTTCTGTGGACAGGTGTCTTTTTTACAGGTAACAAGCTGCGGTTAGGAGCACTCCCTTTAAGAGTGTGCTCCTAATCTCAGCTCGTTACCTGTATAAAAGACACCTGGGAGCCAGAAATCTTTCTGATTGAGAGGGGGTCAAATACTTATTTCCCTCATTAAAATGCAAATCAATTTATAACATTTCTGACATGCGTTTTTCTGGATATTTTTGTTGTTATTCTGTCTCTCACTGTTGAAATAAACTTACCATTAAAATTATAGACTGATCCTTTCTTTGTCAGTGGGCAAACGTACAAAATCAGCAGGGGAACAAATACTTTTTTCCCCCACTGTATGTTGTCTTACCTCCTTTAGTAATAACAGTAATCGCATTTAGTCATTGGTCCATTTCTCATTGACCCGGATTGTCTTTCAAAAAACGTTTTGCCTCTTCGGGAGTTTTGAAGTGTCGCAGGGCTTCTTGGTGAAGAATCCTGAGCTCGTTTGGGTATTTGAATCCCCAAAAGATGCCTCGGTCAATGGAGTATTTCTTCACCTCGTCAAACTCTCGGCGCTTTCGGCGTATTCCAGCTGACAGGTCCATGTGTAAAGTGAGTTTGGCGTTTCCCATTGTAATGGTGTTGATTTTCACCGCCTGTAGGACTCGTTCCTTGTTGGTGAATCTCAGGAAGCGTATGGTGATTGGACACGGTGGTTGTCTGGCTGCTGGTGGGGGCCTCAGTGCTCGGTGAGCTCTCTCGAGTTCTATGGGCCTGTCGGTGGACAGGTGGAGCCACTCGGGAAGTTTGTCTTGCAGGTAGCGGATCAGTGGCATGTTTCCCTCTTCTTTTTCTCCCAGATTTAATAGAACACAATTATTCCTTCGCCCCTGTTTTCCAGGTCCTCTGTTTTCTCTTCCAGATGCTCTATTTTCTTTTTAGCATATGCTATTGTTTCCATAGCGTCTGTCAGTAAGTTTTCCATGGATAGGATTCGCCCCTCTGCCTCATCCAGGCGCCCAGCGTTGATGGTTATCTTGTTGTTGATGTCAGGCAAAGCATTTTCCAGGGTTGTCACCTTGCCCCCTATCACACTGAGCTGAGAGTTAATGGAACGGGTCCTCTTGCTCCTGGCTAATGGCGCTAGCTTTTTCTGAAGCTAGTGGTCAAGTCCGGGTAAAAATGTCACCTGTAATGTCGCCTTTTGTAGCCGCCATGACTTTTGGACTAAAGCTAGAGGAGTTTAAACTTGAAGTGGAGGTAAGATTAGGAATTGGAAACTACTTGTGTGGAGCTCTTAGTTCATGCGGCCATCTCGTTCCAGGGTCACGTGATCCCTGGTGGCCATATTTAAGCATGTGGGGACAGCAGACTGGGATAGGGAGAGATTGAATATGTCCGTAAACACACCATGTGAGGGTTAACACGTTTAAATGTCTTACTCACATCGGCCACGGAGAAGGAGAGCCCACAGTCCTTGGTAGCGGGCCGCGTCGGTGGCACTGTGTTATTCTCAAAGCGGGCAAAGAACGTGTTAAGCTTGTCTGGGAGCAAGGTGTCGGTGTCCGCGACGTGTCTGGTTTTCCTTTTGTAGTCCATGGTTGTCTGTAGACCCTGCCACATACCACTCGTGTCTGAGCCGTTGAATTGCGACTCCACTTTGTCTCTATACTGACGTTTTGCCTGTTTATTGCCTTACGGAGAGAATGACCGCTCTGTTTGTATTCTGCCATATTCCCAGTCACCTTGCCATGGTTAAATGCGGTGGTTCGCACTTTCAGTTTAGCGCGAATGCTGCTATCTAGCCATGGTTTCTGGTAGGGTTAGGTTTTAATAGTCACAGTGGGTACAACATCTCCTATACACTTCCTGATAAACTCAGTCACCGTCTCGTTGTACACGTCAATATTGTTCTCCGAAGCTACCCGAACATATCCCAGTCCGTGTGATCAAAACAATCTTGAAGCGTGGATTCCGATTGGTCAGACCAGCGTTGAATAGTCCTTAGCACGGGTACTTCCTGTTTGAGTTTCTGCCTATAGGAAGGGGGGAAAATTGGAGTTGTTGTCAGATTTGCAGAAAGGAGGACGGGAGAGGGCCTTGTATGCATCCCGGAAGTTGGAGTAGTAATGGTCGAGTGTTTTTCTTGCGGGAGTGCTACAGTCGCTATGCTGATAGGATTTAGGAAGCCTTTTCCTCAAATTTGTTTTGTTGAAATTCCCAGCTACAAAAAATGTGGCCTCAGGATATGTGTTTTCCAGTTTGCATAAAGTCCAGTGAAGTTCCTTGAGGGCTGTCGTGGTATTGGCTTGAGGGGGGACATACATGGCTGTGACAATAACCAAAGATAATTATCTTGGGGGATAATACAGTCGGCATTTGATTGTGAGGTATTCTAGTTCGGGTGAACAAAAGAACTTCAGTTCCTGTATGTTGTTACAATTACATGGGGTATGGTATCATCCCTGTGGAACGCTTTTGGCACCTTGTAGACTATTCCCCAACGAATTGAGGCTGTTCTGAAGCTGTCCTTAATATTTTGTACACTCAGTGTCAATGGGTATTGTTATTGGTTAATAAACTATAAATGATGTGTGTTTTGTCCTCTGTAGCTGAGATGCCCAACATCCCATCCCGGTTTGACGTTGTGGCAGACTACTCTTTCTCCAAGGTAAGTGAGTCATGACATGGGATCCAGCACTGTGTGACCAACTGGAAGAGACAGTTAAAACTCTCAGCTGAATGGTGTGTTGATGGTTGTGTTTTTCTATTTAGTGAATCAGTCTCTTTACTCACCCCCCTCTTTTCTCCCCTCTCTCCCATTCTCCTCTGTCTAGCTGATAGTAGGAGTAGTCTATCAGTACCTGAGGATAGTGCGTTCTTTACACACACACAGAGAACTACTCCTACATGGATACTACAGCTACATGTGAGACCCACACACACCGTGAAAACAAACCAGTAACATCCCATGGATCTGCCATGACCCATGCTCTCCCCTCTCTGTCTACCCAGGGAGAAGGTGGGTAGGGAGTGTGGTGACTCGCTGCTCAGTATCAGCATGGTCAACATGAGACTGAACTCCTGCCTCAGTTCTGAGCACAGACTACACACACTGTGAGTGACGGACAAGACCATATATACACACACTCACATACATATACACACACTCACACACTCCCTCCTGTCTTCCTCACCTCTCACCCTCCCTCCCTCCTGTCTTCCTCACCTCTCACCCTCCCTCCCTCCTGTCTTCCTCACCTCTCACCCTCCCTCCCTCCTGTCTTCCTCACCTCTCACCCTCCCTCCCTCCTGTCTTCCTCACCTCTCACCCTCCCTCCTCTCATCATCCCCTCCCTCCCTCATGTCATCCTCTCAACCTCCCTCCCTCCTTCCTGTCCTCCTCATCCTCACCTCTCACCCTCTCTCCTGTCCGCCTCTCATCCTCTCGTCTTGCAGAAGACAGCTCCCCCTGCAAGTCCCAGACTCCACTGACGACAGCAAGAATCTGCGACTGGTGAGAGACATGCCGTTGAAACTGATTGGGGAAGGGTGTTGGGTGGGAGGGAGGATCCTTGACACTGTCTGTGGCTGTCTCTCTTGAGGTTTGGGCTGGTGTTGTTTGTCCTTGTTCACTCCATGTAGATCAGGGAGAACCTGCCAGTGTATGCCGGAGGGATCCGGGAATTCCAGACCCGTCTAGAAGACCTGCACATAGAACTGGCCAGACACTCTGAGAATCTGGCTCAGGACAACAGGTGAGACTTTCTTCATCATGTTTATGCCTGTTCCGTCCTTATTCACATCTCTACAAGGGCTCGGGGCCAAGGGGTTGCAGTGTGCAGTTGGGGTTAAAATGGCATCTGGTGTGAACTCTGACCCCTCACCTCTACAGCATCCAGAAGATGGAGGTCCTCCTGGAGAAGATCATGGCCATCCACCAACAGTACCGCAAGGACCGACTGACTGGAAGTGTGTGTGTGTGTGTGTGTGTGTGTGTGTGTGTGTGTGTGTGTGTGTGTGTGTGTGTGTGTGTGTGTGTGTGTGTGTGTGTGTGTGTGTGTGTGTGTGTGTGTGTGTGTGTGTGTGAACATGTGTAACTGGTGCCTCCTGTGTTTGGAGTGTTTATTAAATGTCTCCCTTGTGATTGTTCTAGAGCTTGCCTACAATGATGAGCAGATACACAAGTTTGAGAAGTGAGTATGTCAGCATTGTTTCTGAGGAAAGTGTGGTGTGTGTGTGTGTGTATCATATCCCTCTCTCTCTGCTAGGATCCACCTGGCGTCCCATATAAAGAGTGTGAAGGTTCTGTTTAGAGAGGAATGTCTACAGAATTATGGAGACCTGCTGGCCTCAGCATCGACCTGGAGCAGGTTAGACACACACACCTTTTAGTGATATCAACTCGCTCCTCACGCTGTTGTTGTCAGTCTTCTTTATGTGTGTGTTGTCAGTCTTCTTTATGTGTGTGTTGTCAGTCTTCTTTATGTGTGTGTTGTCAGTCTTCTTTATGTGTGTGTTGTCAGTCTTCTTTATGTGTGTGTTGTCAGTCTTCTTTATGTGTGTGTTGTCAGTCTTCTTTATGTGTGTGTTGTCAGTCTTCTTTATGTGTGTGTTGTCAGTCTTCTTTATGTGTGTGTTGTCAGTCTTCTTTATGTGTGTGTTGTCAGTCTTCTTTATGTGTGTGTTGTCAGTCTTCTTTATGTGTGTGTTGTCAGTCTTCTTTATGTGTGTGTTGTCAGTCTTCTTTATGTGTGTGTTGTCAGTCTTCTTTATGTGTGTGTTGTCACTGTTTTTTATTTGTGTGTTGTCAGTCTTCTCCATGAGATGCAGTGCAGGCTGTCAGACTTTGGCAATTTCACCCGAGGGCTGATGGGGGACCTGGAGATGTGTGAGGAGCGCCAGAATAAGGTTTTCTCTGAACTATAACAATTGTTTAATAGTAAATAAATACAAATATTAAAACAATATATTGATATAGAGAAATATAATAACTATATAATAATGAATAACTGACTATAATAATTGTTTAACAATAAATGTTTTTTTTTATTAATACAAGATATTGATTGAGAGAAAAAATGGTTAACCTTTGACCTCTAATCTCCAGCATCATCCCTACACCGATAAGCAGCTTTAAAGATAACACTGACCATTTTCCTGCTGTGCTCTCCTCAGTTCCTGGACAGAGTCCTGCTCAGAGTCCAGCCAGGACAGACTGGCCTAGGGGGTCAGGAGGCCACACCCAGGGACAAGGACCACATGGTCCTCAGGTGTGTGGGTGTGAGAGGTGTGTGTGAGAGTTGTGTGTGTGAGAGAGAGATGTGTGTGTGAGAGATGTGCCTGGCTGCATGTGTGTGTAAACCCCTGTGTTTAATCGGTGTGTGTCCAGGATGCAACAGCTAAAGGAGGAGATGGAGATAGTGGTGAGAGAGTTGCAATCCAACAACAGCATCATTGAGAGGTCAGTGGCCTTAACCACCTAACCTTAGCCCATAACCCTAACCTCTTAACCTTAACCACCTAACCTTAGCCCATAACCCTAACCTCTTAACCTTAACCACCTAACCTTAGCCCATAACCTCTAACCTCCTAACCTTAGCCCATAACCCTAACCTCTTAACCTTAACCACCTAACCTTAGCCCATAACCCTAACCTCTTAACCTTAACCACCTAACCTTAGCCCATAACCTCTAACCTCCTAACCTTAGCCCATAACCCTAACCTCTTAACCTTAACCACCTAACCTTAGCCCATAACCCTAACCTCTTAACCTTAACCACCTAACCTTAGCCCATAACCCTAACCTCTTAACCTTAACCACCTAACCTTAGCCCATAACCTTCTAACCTTAGCCCATAACCCTAACCTCTTAACCTTAACCACCTAACCTTAGCCCATAACCCTAACCTCTTAACCTTAACCACCTAACCTTAGCCCATAACCTTCTAACCTTAGCCCATAACCCTAACCTCTTAACCTTAACCCCTAACCTTAGCCCATAACCCTAACCTCTTAACCTTAACCCCTAACCTTAGCCCATAACCCTAACCTCTTAACCTTAACCACCTAACCTTAGCCCATAACCCTAACCTCTTAACCTTAACCACCTAACCTTAGCCCATAACCCTAACCTCTTAACCTTAACCACCTAACCTTAGCCCATAACCCTAACCTCTTAACCTTAACCACCTAACCTTAGCCCATAACCCTAACCTCTTAACCTTAACCACCTAACCTTAGCCCATAACCCTAACCTCTTAACCTTAACCACCTAACCTTAGCCCATAACCCTAACCTCTTAACCTTAACCACCTAACCTTAGCCCATAACCCTAACCTCTTAACCTTAACCACCTAACCTTAGCCCATAACCCTAACCTCTTAACCTTAACCACCTAACCTTAGCCCATAACCCTAACCTCTTAACCTTAACCACCTAACCTTAGCCCATAACCCTAACCTCTTAACCTTAACCACCTAACCTTAGCCCATAACCCTAACCTCTTAACCTTAACCACCTAACCTTAGCCCATAACCCTAACCTCTTAACCTTAACCCCTAACCTTAGCCCATAACCCTAACCTCTTAACCTTAACCCCTAACCTTAGCCCATAACCCTAACCTCTTAACCTTAACCACCTAACCTTAGCCCATAACCCTAACCTCTTAACCTTAACCACCTAACCTTAGCCCATAACCTTCTAACCTTAGCCCATAACCCTAACCTCTTAACCTTAACCCCTAACCTTAGCCCATAACCCTAACCTCTTAACCTTAACCACCTAACCTTAGCCCATAACCTTCTAACCTTAGCCCATAACCCTAACCTCTTAACCTTAACCCCTAACCTTAGCCCATAACCCTAACCTCTTAACCTTAACCACCTAACCATAGCCCATAACCTTCTAACCTTAGCCCATAACCCTAACCTCCTAACCTTAGCCCATAACCCTAACCTCTTAACCTTAACCACCTAACCTTAGCCCATAACCCTAACCTCTTAACCTTAACCCCTAACCTTAGCCCATAACCCTAACCTCTTAACCTTAACCACCTAACCTTAGCCCATAACCTTCTAACCTTAGCCCATAACCCTAACCTCTTAACCTTAACCCCTAACCTTAGCCCATAACCTTCTAACCTTAGCCCATAACCCTAACCTCTTAACCTTAACCCCTAACCTTAGCCCATAACCTTCTAACCTTAGCCCATAACCCTAACCTCCTAACCTTAACCACCTAACCTTAGCCCATAACCCTAACCTCTTAACCTTAACCCCTAACCTTAGCCCATAACCTTCTAACCTTAGCCCATAACCCTAACCTCCTAACCTTAGCCCTTACCCTCTAACCTCCTAACCTTAGTCCCTAACCTTAACCTCTAACCTCCTAACCTTAGCCCTTAACCTCTAACCTCCTAACCTTAGTCCCTAACCTCTAACCTCCTAACCTTAGCTCCTAACCCTAACGTTAACTTCTAACCTCCTAACCTTAGCCCTTAACCTCCTAACCTTAACCTCTAACCTCCTAACTTTAGCCCCAAACCTTAAGCTCTAACCTCCTAACTTTAGCCCCTAACCTCTAACCTCCTAACCTTAACCTTTAACCTCCTAACCTTTGCCCCTAACCTCCTAACCTTAACGTCCTAACCTTAACCTCCTAACCTTAATCTCTAACCTCCTAACCTTAGCCCCTAACCTCCTAACCTTAACCTCCTAACCTTAGCCCCTACCTTAACCTTAACCTCCTAACCTCTAGTCTCCTAACCTTAACCTCTAACCTGTAACCTTACTTTCCTAATCTCCAACCTCCTAACCTTAACCTCTAACCTCCTAACCTTAACCTCTGACCTTCTAGCTCTAACCTCCTAACCTTAACCTCCTAACCTCTAATCTCCTAACCTTAACCTCTAACCCTTAATTCTGACTCTAATGCTAACCTCCTATCCGTGCCAAATCACACATAGTTGGCCCCTCAAGTGTTTCATCTGAAGGACAAACTGTAGCATTGACTATGTCCCAAAATATGTCTCAAATGGCAACCTATTCCCTATATAGTGCACTACTTTTGACCAGGGCCCAACATGGTGAACTATAAAGGGAATAGGGTGCCCTTATGGGACACGCTTTATTAAGACCTGAATCTTTCTCTTCTGCAGTCTGGGAGCTGTTACCTCTGCAACCATGCTGGAGCCTGATCTACCCAGACCCATCGGACTGTGACCAGACAACCACACACACACTCTCAGACAGACAGACAGACAGATGAACGGACAGACAGACAGATGAACGGACAGACAGACGGACGGACGGACGGACGGACGGACGGACGGACGGACGGACGGACGGACGGACGGACGGACGGACGGACGGACGGACGGACGGACGGACGGACGGACGGACGGACGGACGGACGGACGGACGGACGGACGGACGGACGGACGGACGGACGGACGGACGGACGGACGGACGGACGGACGGACGGACGGACGGACGGACAGACAGACAGACAGACAGACGACGGACAGACGAACAGACAGATGAACGGACAGACAGACAGACAGATGAACGGTCAGACAGACAGACAGATGAACGGTCAGACAGACAGACAGATGAACGGACAGAGAGACAGACAGATGAACGGACAGAGAGACAGACAGATGAACGGACAGACAGACAGACAGACAGATGGACAGACAGACAGATGAACGGACAGACAGACAGACAGATGAACGGACAGACAGACAGATGAACGGACAGACAGACAGATGAACGGACGGACAGACAGACAGACAGACAGACAGACAGACAGACAGACAGACAGACAGACAGACAGACAGACAGACAGACAGACAGACAGACAGACAGACAGACAGACAGATGAACAGACAGATGGACGGACGGACGGACAGATGAACAGACAGATGGACGGACGGACGGACAGATGAACAGACAGATGGACGGACGGACGGACAGATGAACGTACAGATGGACGGACGGACGGACAGATGGACGGACAGATGGACGGACGGACGGACGGACAGATGAACAGACAGATGGACGGACGGACGGACAGATGAACGGACAGATGGACGGACGGACAGATGAACGGACAGATGGACGGACGGACGGACAGATGGACGGACGGACGGACGGACGGACAGATGGACGGACGGACGGACAGATGGACGGACGGACGGACGGACGGACAGATGAACAGACAGATGGACAGACGAACAGACAGACGGACGGATGGACAGATGAACAGACAGAAGAGAGAGGGGTAGATAGATTCCCTCATCAACCCAGTGCTCCTGCTGAAATGGGTCAAACGGAAGCTCAGGACCGAAGCCAATATGGTGTCATTAGTATGTGTGTACCATGATTAAACCCATAAATGAACCACTGGACGTGTGAAATCATAATGCGATTTAAACATTTGTTTATGTTGGTATGATTGCCCGGCTACAAAGTCACAAGGGAGAACATACAATGGGTGACATCAGCTGCTTTCAGACATGAAACATGAGGGAATGACATATAGAGAAAACACTCGCAGAGCACACACATATGATAGCCAATTGATTAGCTATTTAGCAGTCTTGTATAGAAGTCTTATGGCTTGGGGGTAGAAGTTGCCGCCTCCCATGCGGTAGAGAGAGGCTGGAGTCTGGGGCCTTCCTCTGACACGGCCTGGTATAGAGGTCCTGGGTGGCAGGGAGCTCAGCCCCAGTGATGTACTGGCCATACGTACATATACCCTACCAAGCGGTATTGCAGCCAGTCAAGATGCTCTCGATAACTTTTGGAGGATTTGAAGGCCCATGACAAATCATTTCAGCCTCCTGACTTCACCGTGTAATTACTGAATATCTACAACCTCTCAATTTGACTCAGTGCCAACTGGTTTGAGAATGACCCATGAAGAGTAGGCTGACGAACATGAGGTTTTCCTGAGTAAACAAGAAACAACTAAACTCAGCACAATGTAAACTAAATACACTTTCATAATGTGAAAGTGAAAGGTATTTGTGTATGAGCCTTATGTGTGCGTGGTTGGGTGTTTGTGAGAGGGGTGTTCTGCAAACCGTTGGGGGAATTTCTGTCTCATGGGGAACAAGCTTGCTGCGTCATGTGGTTTCTTCTAAAACAGATGATGTATTGTGACATGGAAATGTTATACTTTTCCTAGTCGTAACACAGCAAACTAAATGGTTTGCATTTGTACTTCTTCATAAGCTATGTACGTGGATGGATTCACTGATGTCTATCCCCATGTTTATAGGTTCAATGTACTGTAGACTAATGGTAACAGAACAAGTTCAGAAGTTGATGGATTTTTGTCTTTGGGCTCAGTCACCAACAAATGATTCCATAATAATGATTGGAAAGAATGGTGAAAAACAACATATGTCTACATCATCATCTGTAGCAGTAGTAATATAGTAGCAGTAGTAATATAGTAGCAGTAGTAATATAGTAGCAGTAGTAATATAGTAGCAGTAGTTATATAGTAGCAGTAGTTATATAGTAGCAGTAGTTATATAGTAGCAGTAGTAATATAGAAGTAGTAGTAATATAGAAGTAGTAGTAATATAGTAGTAGCAGTAGTAATATAGAAGTAGTAGTAATATAGTAGTAGCAGTAGTAATATAGAAGTAGCAGTAGTAATATAGAAGTAGCAGTAGTAATATAGAAGTAGCAGTAGTTATATAGAAGTAGCAGTAGTTATATAGTAGCAGTAGTTATAGTAGCAGTAGTAATGAAGTAGCAGTAGTAATGTAATGTAGCAGTAGCAGTAGTAATGTAGCAGTAGTAATATAGTGCAGTAGCAGTAGTAATATAGAAGTAGCAGTAGTAATGTAGCAGTAGTAATATAGAAGTAGTAGTAGTAATATAGAAGTAGCAGTAGTTTTATAGTAGCAGTAGTTATATAGTAGCAGTAGTAATATAGAAGTAGCAGTAGAAATATAGTAGCAGTAGTAATATAGTAGTAATAATATAGAAGTAGCAGTAGTAATGTAGCAGAAGTAATATAGTGCAGTAGTAATATAATAGCAGTGCAGTAGTAATATAGTGCAGTAGTAGTAGCCTATAGTAGGCCCATATCAAATTGTATTTAGTGTAAACCTTACTGTTAAATGCTTACGTACAAGCCCTTAACCATCAATACAGTTCAAGAAATAGAGTTAAGAAAATATTTACTATATAAACTAAAGTAAAAAGTAACAAGAAAATGACATAACGAGGCTATATCCAGGGGCTACCGTACCACATTTGCAGGGGGTACAGGTTAGTCAAGGTAATTTGTAAAGTGACTATGCATAGATAATAAACAGCGAGTAGCAGCAGAGTAAAAACAAAGGGGGGGGTCAATGTAATAGTCCGGTGACCATTTGATTCATTGTTCAGCAGTCTTATTGCTTTGGGGTAGAAGCTGTTAAGCATCCTTTTGATCCTAGATTTAGCGCTGGATCTGGGGACCCATGCCAAATCTTTTTCAGTCTCCTGAAGGGGAAAAGGTGTTGTCGTGCTCTCTTCACACCTGTCTTGGTGTGTTTGGACCATGATAGTTTATTGGTGATGTGGACACCAAGGAACTTGAAACTCTCGACCCGCTCCACTTCAGCCCCTGTAGTCCATGATCATCTCCTTTGTCACATTGAGGGAGAGGTTGTTGTCCTGGCACCACACGGCCAGGTCTCTGACCTCCTCCCTATAGGCTCTCATCGTTGTCGGTGATCAGGCTGTTATGTCATCAGAAAACTTAATGATGTTGTTGGAGTCGTGGGTGAAAAGAGAGTACAGGGGGGGGACTAAGCATGCACACCTGAGGGGCCCCTGTGTTGAGGATCAGCGTGGCGGATGTGTTGTTGCCTACCCTTACCACCTGGGGGCGGCCCGTCAGGAAGTCCAAGATCCAGTTGCAGAGGGAGGTGTTTAGTCCCAGGGTCCTTAGTTTATTGGTGAGCTTTGAGGGCACTATGGTGTTGAACACTGAGCTGTAATCAAAGCATTCTCACATAGGTGTTCCTTTTGTCCAGGTGGGAAAGGGCAGTGTGGAGTGCGATTGAGATTGTGTCATCTGTGGATCTGTTGGGGCGGTATGCGAATTGGAGTGGGTCTAGGGTTTCCAGCATGATGATGTTGATGTGAGCCATGACCAGCCTTTCAAAGCACTTCATGGCTATAAATAGTGTTGTAGTAGGCTACTGTAATAGTAGTACAAATAATAATAGTACTGTAGTATTAGTAGAAGTAACCTACTAGTAGTTTAATCCCTGGTTAGTCTACACTGTCATGTAAAATCACAGAATAATCCCTGGATTAAGCACACTGCCGCTTTAAGAGTGCTCGTTCCCCTGTGGCATTTAAACGCTTTCAGAATCGTCGTTGCAGATGTGTCACACTTCATGCCTGGCTCGCGCTTCAATTTAGTTGACATTCACCGCACACACACCGATACACACACATTATTAGGGCATTGTATTAGTAGCAGGGCAATGGCTTCAGTGGTTGTGGTAGGACCAAGACAGCATCGTCCAGCTCCAGACCAGGAGTTTTTCTTTAAGGAAATAACGGCCACCGGGAAGAAGAAAATAACGTTACCGAGGAAATACTCCCTGGGAAATATGGTGACCAGGAAGATATCGGTGAAGCGGGAGTGCGGTTCGGTGTCGGTCTTATCAGCAGTCACAGCAACCCCGCTAAACCCGTCCCTGACCCCGGAAAACCAAAGAGCAGCAGCCGAGGTAGGAGGGGGGAATCCCGGGGTGAGAAGTGGGGCTCAGCCGGGGCTGGTGCCACGTAGCTTGGACATAGAAAGCGACAGCAGCAGGCCTGATTGTGGGCACACCGAGAGAGACACGACAGCGGGGAGGGAGGACACTGGTCAAAGCGGACGGAGGGCAAGCGGCAATGACTATGCCGATGACGGAGGGAGTTCACTGAAGACCGTCACAAGTGTTCGGTCAAGCACATCGGCCAACGAACAGATAGCAGATGCCAAGTGTGACAGATCAAGCGCGCCCACAAACGGACACACTGACGCACACTCACATCGAGACCGGCCAGTCAGGATGCGCGCATCCCACAGCCTCCCTGGTGAGACCACCGGGCCGGGTACCAAAGGGGACACCGGGGGGCCACCGATGGAGCGGTTGACACAGGGAAGGACAGGGGTCGTTAAACTCGCGCGCACAGAACCACACCGGAAGGAGGCCTGGTCAATATTTGCCTCCCAGGACCAGGAGGACCCGCGCGTGCGGGCGCAGACAGGAGAGGGCCACCTGTTCTGGACCAGAACAGTTACTCAGGACTGGTGCGACGTTTGTAACCAGCCAATCAACGCCCAGCAGGCGCTCAAGTGTAAAAGTAAGTAGTAGGCTAAACCATGACAGTAGAGGACAAATCCGTTTCCAGTTCTTCAGGAGGAAGGTGTAACTGTTGCTTTACTACAATATAATAGAGATGGTTTGTGCTTGATTGCTTTTCTTTCACCTGGTGTGATATGGGATGATAGTGCAGAATTGCTTTGAGGGATGTGCTGTGACATCATAGTTTGGAGATGAGGCTTGGCTGTTGCGTCTGGCTTAAATGTGAAGCACACTATCAGGCCAGGACTAGACTAGCAATATACTCTTCAGAGAGAGCCAGAGAGCGTGACTTTGCCAAGCATTCAGCGCTGCAGCCAGCAACCTCCTATGGAAACCTCATTATCTTGTCCTCCCAGACTCGTCTCTCTGTCCCCCTCTGCTCCTCCTCCCTCCCCCGCCTTCCTCCCAATGTCTCAGTGTCACAGGTGATTTGCAAGCACAGTTTCAGGCATTAGCCTACGCAGAGAGACAGGAATGAGGGAGTGAGAGAGAGAGAGAGGAGAGAGGACAAAGTTAGTTTAGGAAGTCTAGAGTTATACTTTTGTTCATGGAATATTAAGCTAGTGCATGTGTCAGTACTATCGTAGGTCATCTGCCATTGTCATATCTGTATGGGGGTATTTTGGTCCCAGTTATCTTCTCATGTGTGACTGCTCTGGAGGGTAAGGGGGTGGCATGTTTGTGTCTGTATGTGTTTTAACATGGCTCAGGTATCATCTAGCCCACATTCAATCCTACTGGTTCTCTGTCACCACGGTTCTCTGTCACCACAGTTCTCTGTCACCACGGTCCTCTGTCACCACGGTCCTCTGTCACCACGGTCCTCTGTCACCACGGTTCTCTGTCACCACGGTTCTCTGTCACCACGGTTCTCTGTCACCGCTGTCCTCTGTCACCGCTGTTCTCTCTCACACACATCACACTACTTTCTTCGGTACACACAGCATCTTTCTGCTCTACTTCCAGTGTTAACAACGCAACAACAGTGAATCAGGCTTTCATGGACTCCTCCACTCTGTCTGTCCTATGTAGGCTCTATGTCAGGGTGCTCAGATGACATAATGGTGGTGTCCTGCCAGATGCATAGAGAAGAGAGCAGGTCATAGATTAGAATGATTTAACACACACCTCACTGCTCTGGGCTGAAGAGGGTTAGACCAAGCAAGCATGTTTGATGTGTGTGTGTGTGTGTGTGTGTGTGTGTGTGTGTGTGTGTGTGTGTGTGTGTGTGTGAGTGTGAGTGATCTGGCAGTGTGTCAGCAGTCATGGGGAGGCTGTGAGTGACTACAGAGGACTCAGAGAGAACTAAAGTGTGGAGGGGAAGAAGAGGGAGCAAGAAAATTGAAGAGAATGGTAGTGTAAGAGAGAGTGGAAAGAGGAATAAAGGAGGAGAAGAGTTGGCGATGAGGAGAAAGGAAACAAAGGGGAGAGAGAGGCCACGGGGAGAGGCCACGGGGAGAGGGCGCAGGGAGAGGGCACGGGGAGAGGCCGCAGGGAGAGGGCACGGGGAGAGGCCGCAGGGAGGGCGCAGGTAGAGGGCAGAGAGATGATAGGTAAAGAGAGTCGAGGACCCAATTTGTATACCGCCCCAACAGATCCACAGAGGACGCAATCTCAATCGCACTCCACACTACCCTTTCCCACCTGGACAAAAGGAACACCTATGTGAGAATGCTTTGATTACAGCTCAGTGTTCAACACCATAGTGCCCTCAAAGCTCATCAATAAACTAAGGACCCTGGGATTAAACACCTCCCTCTGCAACTGGATCCTGGACTTGCTGACGGGCCGCACCCAGGTGGTAAGGGTAGGCAACAACACGTCTGCTACGCTGATCCTCAACACTGGGGCCCCTCAGGGGTGTGTGCTTAGTCCCCTCCTGTACTCCCTGTTCACCCACGACTGCAGGGCCAATCACGACTCCAAATTCATCATTAAGTTTGCTAACGACACAACAGTGGTAGGCCTGAACACCGACAATGAGACAGCCAGAGAACAAAGAACTGGCAGTGTGGTGCCGGGACAACAACCTCTCCCAAAATGTGAGCAAGACAAAGGAGCTGCACAGGCCCCTGTTAACATCGACAGGGCTGTAGTGGAGCGGGTTGAGAGTTTCAAGTTCCTTGGTATCCACATCACCAACGAACTGTCATGGTCCAAACACACCAAGACATTCGTGCGGAGGGCATGACAGCACCTTTTCCCCCTCAGGAGAAAAATATTTGGCATGGGTCCCCAGATCGTCAAAGTTCTACAGCGGCACCATCGAGAGCATCCTGTCCTGTTGCATCACCGCCTGGTATGGTAACTGCTCAGCATCTGACTGTAAGGCACTATAGAGGGTAGTGCTTACGGCACAGTACATCACTGGGGCCAAGCTTCCTGCCACCCAGGACCTATATACAAGGCGGTGTCAGAGGAAAGCCCCAAAAACTGTCAAAGACTCCAGTCACCCAAGTCATGGACTGTTTTCTCTGCAACCGCATGGCAAGCAGTACCGGTGTGCCAAGTCTAGGACCAAGGCTCCTTAACAGCTTCTATCCCCAAGCCATAAGACTGCTGAACAATTAATGAACTAAAATTATTTACATTTCTTATTTTTTTCTTTAAATGTTTTGGATTTGTGTGTGTTGTTTTCTATTGTTCGGTATACTACGCTGTTGGAACTAGAAGCATAAGCATTTCGCTGCACCTGCGATAACATTTGCAAAATATGTGTATGAGAACAATAAAATCTGACTTGAGAGAGAAGTAGAGCGATGGAGGAAGAAGACAGGAGCTCAGTGCTGCAGGGAGAGTGGGAGCTCAGTGCTGCAGGGAGAGTGGGAGCTCAGTGCTGCGGGGAGAGTGGGAGCTCAGTGCTGCGGGGAGAGAGGGAGCTCAGTGCTGCGGGGAGAGTGGGAGCTCAGTGCTGCGGGGAGAGTGGGAGCTCAGTGCTGCGGGGAGAGTGGGAGCTCAGTGCTGCGGGGAGAGTGGGAGCTCAGTGCTGCGGGGAGAGTGGGAGCTCAGTGCTGCGGGGCTGTCTGATTTAGTGTGCTATCAGCAGAGGATCACTGGACCGAGACGAGACACACTATAGCGCCGAACTGACACTAGCCAACACTGTGTGTGTGTGTGCGTGTGCGTGTGCGTGTGCGTGTGCGTGTGCGTGTGCGTGTGTGTGTGTGTGTGTGTGTGTGTGTGTGTGTGTGTGTGTGTGTGTGTGTGTGGAGTTGTGGGATCCATATAGTGCATTCGGAAAGTATTCAGACCCCTTGACGTTTTCCACATTTTGTTACGTTACATCCTTATTCAAAAATGTATGAAATAGTTTTTTTTCCCTCATCAATCTACACACAATACCCCTTAATGACAAAGAAAAACAGTTTTTTTAAATGTTGCAGATTTATTAAAAATAAAAAACGGAAATATTACATTTACAGTGCCTTGCAAAAGTATTCGGCCCCCTTGAACTTTTCGACCTTTTGCCACATTTCAGGCTTCAAACATAAAGATATAAAACTGTCATTTTTTGTGAAGAATCAACAACAAGTGGGACACAATCATGAAGTGGAACGAAATTTATTGGATATTTCAAACTTTTTTAACAAATAAAAAACTGAAAAATTGGGCGTGCAAAATTATTCAGCCCCCTTAAGTTAATACTTTGTAGCGCCACATTTTGCTGCGATTACAGCTGTAAGTCGCTTGGGGTATGTCTCTATCAGTTTTGCAGATCGAGAGACTGAAATTTTTGCCCATTCCTCCTTGCAAAACAGCTCGAGCTCAGTGAGGTTGGATGGAGAGCGTTTGTGAACAGCAGTTTTCAGTTCTTTCCACAGATTCTCGATTGGATTCAGGTCTGGACTTTGACTTGGCCATTCTAACACCTGGATATGTTTATTTGTGAACCATTCTATTGTAGATTTTGCTTTATGTTTTGGATCATTGTCTTGTTGGAAGACAAATCTCCGTCCCAGTCTCAGGTCTTTTCCAGACTCCATCAGGTTTTCTTCCTGAATGGTCCTGTATTTGGCTCCATCCATCTTCCCATCAATTTTAACCATCTTCCCTGCCCCTGCTGAAGAAAAGCAGGCCCAAACCATGATGCTGCCACCACCATGTTTGACAGTGGGGATGGTGGGTTCAGGGTGATGAGCTGTGTTGCTTTTACGCCAAACATAACGTTTTGCATTGTTGCCAAAAAGTTCGATTTTGGTTTCATCTGACCAGAGCACCTTCTTCCACATGTTTGGTGTGTCTCCCAGGTGGCTAGTGGCAAACTTTAAACGACACTTTTTATGGATATCTTTAAGAAATGGCTTTCTTCTTGCCACTCTTCCATAAAGGCCAGATTTGTGCAGTATGCGACTGATTGTTGTCCTATGGACAGAGTCTCCCACCTCAGCTGTAGATCTCTGCAGTTCATCCAGTGTGATCATGGGCCTCTTGGCTGCATCTCTGATCAGTCTTCTCCTTGTATGAGCTGAAAGTTTAGAGGGACGGCCGGGTCTTCGTAGATTTGCAGTGGTCTGATACTCCTTCCATTTCAATATTATTGCTTGCACAGTGCTCCTTGGGATGTTTAAAGCTTGGGAAATCTTTTTGTATCCAAATCCGGCTTTAAACTTCTCCACAACAGTATCTCGGACCTGCCTGGTGTGTTCCTTGTTCTTCATGATGCTCTCTGCGCTTTAAACGGACCTCTGAGACTATCACAGAGCAGGTGCATTTATACGGAGACTTGATTACACACAGGTGGATTATATTTATCATCATTAGTCATTTAGGTCAACAATGGATCATTCAGAGATCCTCACTGAACTTCTTGAGAGAGTTTGCTGCACTGAAAGTAAAGGGGCTGAATAATTTTGCACGGCCAATTTTTCAGTTTTTTATTTGTTAAAAAAGTTTGAAATATCCAATGAATTTCGTTCCACTTCATGATTGTGTCCCACTTGTTGTTGATTCTTCACAAAAAAATACAGTTTTATATCTTTATGTTTGAAGCCTGAAATGTGGCAAAAGGTCAAAGTTCAAGGGGGCCGAATACTTTCGCAAGGCACTGTACATAAGTATTCAGACCCTTTACTCAGTACTTTGTTGAAGCACCTTTGGCAGCGATTACAGCCTTGAGTCTTCTTGGGTATGACGCTACAAGCTTGGCACATCTGTATTTGGGGAGTTTCTCCTATTCTCTGCAGATCCTCTCAAGGTCTGTCAGGTTGTATGGGGAGCGTTGTTGCACAACTATTTTCAGGTCTCTCCAGAGATGTTAGATCAGGTTCAAGTCCGGGCTCTGGCTGGGCCACTCAGGGACATTCAGAGGTCCTGGGCAATCTGGAGCAGGTTTTCATTAAGGATCTCTCTGCACTTTGCCCCGTTCATCTTTGCCTCGATCCTGACGCTGCCACCGCCATGCTTCACCGTAGTGATGGTGCGAGGTTTCCTCCAGATGTGACACTGTTCATCAAGGCAAAGGGTGGCTATTTGAAGAATCTCAAATTTAAAATATATTTTGATTTGTTTAGCAATTTTCTGGTTACTAGATGATTCCATATGTGTTATTTCATAGTTTTGATGTCTTCACTATTATTCTACCATTCTACCAGAAAAACCCTTGAATGAGTAGGTGTTCTTAAATGTTTAACCGGTAGTGTAAATGATCCATTCTAGATCCACATAGTACATATATACACTACAGTTAGAAATGTCCTTGTTTTTGCCCATTAAAATAACATCTAATTGATCAGAAATGCAGTGTAGACATTGTTAATGTTGCAAATGACTATTGTAGCTGGAAACGGCTGATTTTTAATGGAATATCTACATAAGTGTACAGAGGCCCATTATCAGCAACCATCACTACTGTGTTCCAATGGCACGTTGTGTTAGCTAATCCAAGTTTATAATTTTCAAAGGCTAATTGATCATTAGAAAATGCATTTCTAAGTGACCCCAAACTTTTGAACGGTAGTGTACATATATAGGATCCATTCTAGAGCCATATAGTACATATTGTCTTAATAAAATGCAGGTTATAATCTCATAGAGCCGTTTGGACTAGAAGCACTAATCCCTCTATATGTATTAATATTGTGTGTGTGCGTGTGTGTTCCACATAGAGCTTCCACTCACACACTCCATCCACCACCACCACTTCCTAATGAACCTGATCGTGAGTGTTGCATTACAACCATTTTGTGCCTGAGGGAAGCCCAATACTGTACAGTTTCTTACTTTACTCCTCCTTGGTCTAAAACTGCAACCTCACAAAATGATAGAGTTATCTTTTAATTAAAGGTCTCTAAAGTTGCTGTCGTAGAAAGTCACACATAGATATACACACACACACACACTCTCTCTCTCTCTCTCTCTCTCTCTCTCTCTCTCACTCCTGTTCTTTCTCTCTCCTGTTCTCTCTCACTCCTGTTCTTTCTCTCTCTCCTGTTCTCTCTCACTCCTGTTCTCTCTCGCTTCTGTTCTCTCTCTCTCCAGGCGTTGAGTCAGTCTTTGGTCACTGCTTCCATGGGAAACATGGGGAGTGACACTGCCACTGATGACACGCTAGGCAGGCAGACAGACTGGGGAAATTTTAGCAGAAACTGAAAGGAAAGGATAAAGGGAGATACCTAGTCAGTTGTCCAACTGAAAGCCTTCAACTGAAATGTGTCTTCTGCATTTAACCCAACCCCTCTGAATCAGAGAGGTGTGGGGGACTGCCTTAATCAACATCCACGTCTTCGGTGCCCGGGGAACAGTGGGTTAACTGCCTTGCTCAGGGGCAGAACGACAGATTTGTACCTTTTCAGCTCTGGGATTCAATCCAGCAACGTTTTGGTTACTGGCCCAATGCTCTAACCACTAGGCTACCATAGCAGAGAAAATAGGAGATCAACCCTCCTCTTGCAGTGAGCCTGTTTATTTTGGCTGGTTGTGATGTCACTGTTGCCTTAGGCCTAACGAAGCTCTCTTCATTGGTAGCTAGTATACTGGAAGCTTATGGAGATACTCTCCCTATGCCCTCCCTAAAGTATAACCTGTCCCCTCCCTGTGCCCTCCCTGTATCCTAAACCCTATGCCCTGTCCCATCCCCTACACAGTGCTGGCCTTGTCTTCAGCAGCAGCATTAGCAGTCTGACTGTGTGTTACTCTCAAAGCTCCTTTTGACTCCAGCAGAGGAAGCAGAGGGTGTTAATGGCTCTTAGCTTCCTGTACACACATACCACTGCTACACATGTTTAATAAACCACCAGCATATCATATCTACAACTGTCTAACATAACCCCTTCTCACCACGCTAGTCTCGTCTGAGCAGAGAGTTCAACATTGGGCCAGGCATGCAGAAATGTTCAAAGTTTGTGCGGGATGTTGTCAGTCATAGAGAGACATTAGAAACTTTACAACTCAATGTCATGATGCTTCCTCCGAGCTTTCTATTCACCCCTTCATCATGACTTTATGGCATGGTTAGGGTTAGGGTTATGGCTAGGGTTAGGGTTGAGCCAGGGTGTGGACATGGAGCTAGGGTTAGGTTTAAAGATTTTTTTTAAAGAATAAGGAAATGTGGTTAAAGATTTCAAATATTAGTTGAACTGTTATGGCTGCCATGGGATGAATACCAACGAGTGATGTTGTCTTCACATAAGAGACTATCTCGTGTGTGTGTGTGTGTGTGTGTGTGTGTGTGTGAGAGAGAGAGAGCTGATGCAGTTCTCCTATATGTGTGACAGATCTGTGGGGAGTTTTACTCAGGCTATATTTAGGGTGCCCTTGGCAGGTCCTGGGACTGCTCAAAGGTGGCTTGTGGAGACTGCAGTGTGTGTGTAACTGCCTCGTCTTAAAGGGTGTTAGAGAAAGGAGGAGTGGGCAGACAACAGGTGCTACACACACACACACACACAAAGAAGAAGACCGTAGTGTAAAACAGAATGTATTAAGTGGCTGCTAGTTCAGCAGTGCATGGAGAGATGGTGCTATTGATGATATAACTGGTGTCATAATCATATCTATATTACTTATGCTGTTGCAGATGATTATGTAATATAGGTGTGTGTGTGTGTGTGTGTGTGTGTGTGTGTGTGTGTGTGTGTGTGTGTGTGTGTGTGTGATTTGATGAAGGCTGGTACATCCTGTGCCTCCAAACTCATCAGGCTCAGAAGTAGGGCAGGAAAAGTCCCAGCAGCCCTCTCAATGTCTTCTCCAGGGCATATTAATAGCCAATGGAGTGTGTATCATATATATACCAAGATATGCACATACACACATACAAAAACACACAGACAGACACACAAACACACTCACACATACAGAGAGCTGGTGCGATGCATGTCATACAGTAAAAAGATTTACCACCATTTCTGGGATGTTTTGTGGTGAATCATTTCACTTACCAGACTGTGATATTCACACAGGAGAGAGAGAGAGAATGGCGCGATTGGAGAAGAGCGAGGGAGAGAGAGAGATGGAGCAATTGGAGGAGAGCAAAGGAGAGAGGGCGCGATTGGAAGAGGGAGAGAGAGATAGATGGAGCAATTGGAGGAGAGTGAGCGAGGGAGAGGGAGAGATGGCGCAATTGGAGGAGAGCGAGGGAGAGACAGAGGGAAAGGAGGCGGTGGAAGTTGAGACAGCATTTGGGAGACAGTATCCAGCACTGCGGTGCTCTGCTCTAGCATGTTTACTGTGTTATTGGCGTGTGACCAGGAAGATGTCCAGTGACCCTGGAGATGGACAAATATTTTGATAGACAAGGAGGACTAGAGAGGGGAAGCCAGTGATAGAGAGAGCGAGAGATGGGGGGAGCGAGCAATGATGAGTTTGAGTGTGTAGTGTTGGGGCTCTGTCTCTTTAAGCTGTCTGCTGCTGCAGAGTGTGTGGGTGCTGCAGCAGAGTCACAGAGAGCTGAGAGATAGAGAAAGAACAAGAGAACACGGAGTCCATCAGCTACAAAACAAGTGAATGAGTTGGAGCGATGCCAGCGGAGGGGTGAGGATAGGTTGAGGGTAGGGGTATGTGTGAGCAGTGAGGAAACGCTTCACAGAGGATGAGGGAGAGAAGGAGGGAGGGGAGAGAGGCAAGCTGAGGTGTGAGGACTGTCAGGGTTAGAGGTGTGTGTGTGTGCTGACTATCGGAGGGGTAAGGGAAGAAGAGGAGGCGGTGTGTCTGAGTGTGTGTGTGTGTGTGAGGTAAGAGCTAGGTGTGTGTGAGGTCTGTGTGTGTACGGGGTGGCAAAGCGAGAGGTGGACGGGGTGCTGGTTTGGAGCGTGGCACAGCTGGGTGAGTGGTGGCGCTGGGATGGCGGGCACTGGGGAGGCTGGCGAGCTGGCAGCCCTCGGACCGACAGGGAGCCCCTCAGCCGCAGGCAGGAGAGGGGCAGAGGGCATTCGCCGGAGGGAGCTGGCGGCCTGGGGTACAGGACGGTGCCAGCGAGGTGGTGCCATGCTCCCAGCCGGACACAGGTAGCACCGTTGATGGTGGGGTGGGGGGTAGAGGAGGGTGAGAGAGCGGTGGAGACGGGGGAGAGAGGTGAGGGTGTAAGCCAGTTAAGAGGTTCTCAATCCTTGTCTCTGCATCTGACGGCTGAGGTGGGGGGTGAGGGCGAGGGTGAGTTGGGGGGTGAGGATGGAGATATGGGCAGTGCGTGTTTTGGTCAGGTGTCCAGGCGTTTGGGAAGGCTGTTACGGCGCTTGCCAAAGTCTCGTTCCTGGAGTGACGGACTACGGATGCTCCGCAGAACCAGTTCCCACGGATCACTCATCACCTCTTCCTCAGGTATGGAGGGAGAGAGAGAGATGGAGCTCCTCCAATGGTTCTCTCAATGAATGCATCCATTTCTCAGGTCTGGAGAAGGAGGGAGATGGGAGGAAAGAAGAGAGAGAGAGGAAGAAAGAAAGAGAAGGTGGAGGGTTGAGAGGAGTGTCAGAGAGTAAGATGGCAAGATATGGTAGATAGAGAACAGATAGCAGAAGATAAAAAGAAAGAGAGGAGAGAGGAAGATAAAGATAGAGGTGCTGAGTAGGAGTATTGTTACATTATGTCAAGAAAAGGACATCTCTACAATGACCCTTTTAACTACTGTATACTGTTACTCAGAATCTCTCTATCTCTCTGGATTTACCCTATCTCCCCCATATTTCTCCCGATAGATGACTCTGAACATCAAAATCATCCGATGATAAATGTGTTCTTATAAACCTTATTTGTAATCTGAGGGGACGATCCTATAAAACCAGATTCTAGCCGTCTGCCTGTGGTCTGTACTGGGAATATCATATAGAACTGACTGCTTAGGGGCCTGGAATGGAGTTTAGCATCGATCCTAGCGTTTTTGTTCACAGAGTGGGAAAGACTGACGCAGTTGTGTCCAGTGATAAATACAGAGTGGGGACAGAGCGTAATACAAGGAGAACATGCTGTCTGCACAATGGTAGAAGAAAGACGAGGCTCCGGAGACAGATTTATAGATGAACATACTGAAATAAGAAATTGGACTGAAGTGTTTGTCTGCGTGCGTACATGCATCCGTGAGTGTGTGTACCATTTAACTCAATGGTGTGTGTGTATTGTGTGTGTGTCTTCTAGAGCTGTCTGTGAAGGGCTGTTAAGGTCCTGACCAAACATCAATCAGTTTATCAAAGGGACCAGAACATGTCACTACACCTGCATGATGTCACAGCCCTCCCTCCACCAATCAGCAGTGGACCAGCTAATCCCTCTAGAGCAGGCATGGGCAACTTTGATGGGGGTCACAAAATATCTGAACACATCATGAGGGGCTGCAGTGGCTCGTGGGTCTGTGTACACACATCCACACATGCAGTCAACTGTGCAGTTAATCCGTTTGTACAGTTAAACTACTTAACTCTCTTAACTACAATAAAACACAGTAAATATATATATATACAGTTCTGGAAAAAATGAAGAGACCACTGCAAAAGGATCCGTTTCTCTGGTTTTACTATTTATAGGTCTGTGTTTGGGTAAAATGAACATTTTTGTTTTATTCTATAAACTACTGACAACATTTCTCCCAAATTCCAAATAAAAATATTGTCATTTAGAGCATTTATTTGCAGAAAATGACAACTGGTCAAAATAACAAAAAAGATGCAGTGTTGTCAGACCTCGAATAATGTAAAGAAAATAAGTACATACATACAGTACCAGTCAAAAGTTTGGACACACCTACTCAATGAAGGGTTTTTCTTTATTTGTACTATTTTCTACATTGTAGAATAATAGTGAAGACATCAAAACTATGAAATAACACATATGGAATCATGTAGTAACCAAAAAGGTGTTAAACAAATCAAAATATATTTTCTATTTGAGATTCTTCAAAGTAGCCTCCCTTTGCCTTGATGACAGCTCTGGACACTCTTGGCACAGTTTTGGTTCAGCTGATGGGGTTTGTTGGCTTTGGCTGGTGTAGGCTGGGTCAGTGGTCCATCCCTCCTCTAGAGAGTCATATCTATCAGGGCTAGTGGAGCAGTTGAAATATTTCATATATGGCCTTGTACTGTTATAATCTCCACCCGGCACAGCCAGAAGAGGACTGGCCACCCCTCAGAGCCTGGTTCCTCTCTAGGTTTCTTCCTAGGTTCCTTCCCTTTCTAGGGAGTTTTTCCTAGCCACTGTGCTTCTACATCTGCATTGCTTGCTGTTTGCTGTTTGGGGTTTTAGGCTGGGTTTCTGTATAACACTTTGTGACATCAGCTGATGTAAAACGGGCTTTATGAATACATTTGATTGATAGAACTTCACTTTAATGTAAATAAGCTCTTTATGCTCTAGGTCTCATTTTCTTCTTCATGTTAGATCATTGTATCAAAACATTTCATTGCCTACCTAAAATGACTCTTTCCTACTGGCTGACTTCTCTCCTCCTAATTGTCATGATTTTGTATACTACGGCTTCTGTGATGAACTAACTAACTGACCAAGATGGCGGATGGAATCCCATCCTCTTCCAGCCCCAAAGTTCCCAATACCTCCTCCGCTGTCCACCACTCTGCCTTACCAGTAGAAATATGTTGATTCTCTGTTTCTGTTGTTGTCTCTACTGTCCTCCTGTCGAGGACCAGGAGTTTTATTATTTCAGCAAAACCTCATGACCTCCTATCTCTGAGTGTGTTGGTGTATTTCTCTCCTTGGACTGCTACTTCCTCTGCCCGTCCACGCTGGTTATAACTGGTGTGTGTGGGTGGCACAGGCCTGACAGAGCGATTGTATGTGTGTTTGTGTGCGCGCGCCGTGTCATACCATGAATTCTGTCTGAAATAGGTTGTAGAGAGGCATGTGATTGTCACCTTCAGAAATGCGCCCTAGCAAAATCACCTATCATCCATTCTTTCAGACCTCTCACAGCATCTCTCTTTCGTTGGCTAGCTCTAGTTCACTCAGAATCTCCCCACTCTGTGATTGACTAGCTTAGTGTTCAGGGTGTCACTCTGCTGTGTGGTGTCAGCTGTAGATATACACACAGATGCGTGTGACTATGTGATATGTGTGTTCTGTTAGATCATGTCCCAGCCTTCTCTCCTCTGTTTCCTGGGAGGCAGGGACAGTTCTGTGTTTTGATTTGGCCTTGTCTCTTCTGTTGCCTAGGAGACAGGGTAAGTTATCTGTTTTGGTTTGGCCTTGTCCGTTCTGTTTCCTGAGAGACAGGGACAGTCCTGTGTTTTGGTTCAGCCTTGTCTCTTCTGTTGCCTGAGAGACAGGGACAGTCCTGTGTTTTGGTTCAGCCTTGTCTCTTCTGTTGCCTGAGAGACAGGGACAGTCCTGTGTTTTGGTTCAGCCTTGTCTCTTCTGTTGCCTGAGAGACAGGGACAGTCCTGTGTTTTGGTTCAGCCTTGTCTCTTCTGTTGCCTGAGAGACAGGGACAGTCCTGTGTTTTGGTTCAGCCTTGTCTCTTCTGTTGCCTGAGAGACAGGGACAGTCCTGTGTTTTGGTTCAGCCTTGTCTCTTCTGTTGCCTGAGAGACAGGGACAGTCCTGTGTTTTGGTTCAGCCTTGTCTCTTCTGTTGCCTGAGAGACAGGGACAGTCCTGTGTTTTGGTTCAGCCTTGTCTCTTCTGTTGCCTGAGAGACAGGGACAGCCCTGTGTTTTGGTTCAGCCTTGTCTCTTCTGTTGCCTGAGAGACAGGGACAGCCCTGTGTTTTGGTTCAGCCTTGTCTCTTCTGTTGCCTGAGAGACAGGGACAGCCCTGTGTTTTGGTTCAGCCTTGTCTCTTCTGTTGCCTGAGAGACAGGGACAGCCCTGTGTTTTGGTTCAGCCTTGTCTCTTCTGTTGCCTGAGAGACAGGGACAGCCCTGTGTTTTGGTTCAGCCTTGTCTCTTCTGTTGCCTGAGAGACAGGGACAGCCCTGTGTTTTGGTTCAGCCTTGTCTCTTCTGTTGCCTGAGAGACAGGGACAGCCCTGTGTTTTGGTTCAGCCTTGTCTCTTCTGTTGCCTGAGAGACAGGGACAGCCCTGTGTTTTGGTTCAGCCTTGTCTCTTCTGTTGCCTGAGAGACAGGGACAGCCCTGTGTTTTGGTTCAGCCTTGTCTCTTCTGTTGCCTGAGAGACAGGGACAGCCCTGTGTTTTGGTTCAGCCTTGTCTCTTCTGTTGCCTGAGAGACAGGGACAGCCCTGTGTTTTGGTTCAGCCTTGTCTCTTCTGTTGCCTGAGAGACAGGGACAGCCCTGTGTTTTGGTTCAGCCTTGTCTCTTCTGTTGCCTGAGAGACAGGGACAGTCCTGTGTTTTGGTTCAGCCTTGTCTCTTCTGTTGCCTGAGAGACAGGGACAGTCCTGTGTTTTGGTTCAGCCTTGTCTCTTCTGTTGCCTGAGAGACAGGGACAGTCCTGTGTTTTGGTTCAGCCTTGTCTCTTCTGTTGCCTGAGAGACAGGGACAGTCCTGTGTTTTGGTTCAGCCTTGTCTCTTCTGTTGCCTGAGAGACAGGGACAGTCCTGTGTTTTGGTTCAGCCTTGTCTCTTCTGTTGCCTGAGAGACAGGGACAGTCCTGTGTTTTGGTTCAGCCTTGTCTCTTCTGTTGCCTGAGAGACAGGGACAGTCCTGTGTTTTGGTTCAGCCTTGTCTCTTCTGTTGCCTGAGAGACAGGGACAGTCCTGTGTTTTGGTTCAGCCTTGTCTCTTCTGTTGCCTGAGAGACAGGGACAGTCCTGTGTTTTGGTTCAGCCTTGTCTCTTCTGTTGCCTGAGAGACAGGGACAGTCCTGTGTTTTGGTTCAGCCTTGTCTCTTCTGTTGCCTGAGAGACAGGGACAGTTCTGTGTTTTGGTTCAGCCTTGTCTCTACTGTGTGAGCTGTAGCCTGTAAGAAATGTGGAAGGAAGGAGGGAGGGATAGGATGAGGAGAGGAAGGTAGATTCAGATTGGTGTCACTGGATCCAGTACACACACACACACACACACACACACACACACACACACACACACACACACACACACACACACACACACACACACACACACACACACACACACACACAGGAGCTTCAAATGGGGATCGCAGCCAGTTTTGGTTCAGCTAATGGGTTAGGGTTTGTTGGCTTTGGCTGGTATAGGCTGGGTCAGAGCACAAGCTGTTTATTCAGGCTGTATCTAGGCTGGGTGAGCGGCTGATGGCCACAGGATGTATGTGAGGGAGAGAGAGGAATGGTGAAGTGTCTGTGATGCAAGAGAGGTGTGGTGGAAGAGGTGTGCGTGTACGTACAGTGTGAGCTGGGTCAGAGGCTGAAACAGTTTGTTTGTGTGTGTGACTGCAGCAGTGCTACACAGAGGGACATGGCCGGTCTCAAGGTTATAAAGGTTACAGCCTCCGGCACCAGCTGCTCTAGAAAGCAGCAGAAAAGGCTGCCGACGCAGCTGATTCTGACAGAAAGGAGGGAGGGGAGAAAGAAAGGGGTGTCAGCATAAAATGTCCTGGCGATTGTCAGGGGAGAGGAGAGGAGAGGAGAGGAGAGGAGAGGAGAGGAGAGGAGAGGAGAGGAGAGGAGAGGAGAGGAGAGAGGAGAGGAGAGGAGAGGAGAGGAGAGGAGAGGAGAGTGAGTGAGTATCTTTGACAGAGCCATCAGTATTTCCCCTCATTTCTAAAATCCCCCCTGAGTTCCCGGTACTGCAGAGGATTCTACAGCTCTGACCACAGCATGGCTCAAGGAAGTAACACACTGCACCATAGTGGTGTGTCTTTGTAGGGGAAGGGATTGTTCAGAACCCTAGAGAAAGGAGAGAGAGAGAGAGAGGTTATATGAGTTGTGCTGTGAGAAGTCCAGTGTTCCAATCATGTGACTGTAGGAGAAGTGAGGTTCAGTACAGTAATGTTAGTGTGGTGAGGCTGTAAGGGAAGTGACTGCTTGTTTGACAAGGAGGAGATTCCCTCTGATGGCTGGGGGATTTAAGAGCTCAGAGCCTCAGGGGGGACTGACTGTGTGGAGTGTGGGAGCTCTCAGGAATTCTCACTGCGTGTGCAACGCTCTTTAGGAAGGTTGACAGACAGACAGACAGACAGACAGACAGACAGACAGACAGACAGACAGACAGACAGACAGACAGACAGACAGACAGACAGACAGACAGACAGCAGACAGACAGACAGACAGACAGGTTCCTCTGTGTGGACCTCCAGTGCACATGAACAGACAGTGATCTGTGCCAATATGAACACAAGAAACATGAGCTGTGTTTGAATACTCATACTAACCGCACTAACCATACTATTTGTGACATAAATTGAGTATATAGTTTGCTTATTGGTCATAGTATGGATATAGTTAGTATTCCAAAAGTTCACGGATATCGCACTAAATTTGCCAAAATACTAAGCATACAAGCAGTGGACACTATTTCAGTGCTTTTAGGCCCCATAATGCAATTCTTCAGAAAATAGCCGTGGCTTCACAACGTTTTTAACATTTGAAGAAAATGGCGTGAAATATGCAGATGAAGTCCGACGAGAACGGATACAAATGTATTGCTTTAACTAATTATGACAAATGTTAAGAAAATCTTGAGCAATGTAATAAAATAAAGACTTTTCAAATAAGTTCCGTTACACGTTATGTTGGCAGAAAATGTGTTAGCTACGCTATCCTTACGAACCACATAGCATATCATTACAACAGTATGTACCGGTATGTTAGCTGGCTACCTAATGTTAGTTGGCTACTAATACATCGAACTTGCCAGTATATTAACTATATGCTAACTAACTAACTACCCAACGTTTATTGACTTGATTATTCATGTCATTCTTAGCTTAGCTAAGTGGTACCTTCTTTGTGCGTTCTCAATGGACATTGTTAATTCGGGTGCGTTCGTAAATTCGCTCTGGCTATCTACTCTGATTTCAGAGCACTGTGTGCGTGCCTCTTTGGTCCCTTTGGTGTCTGTTGTCCCAACAGCTCTTAATACCAGTCATTTTCTGTCATGGAATGATTACCCTTCCATAGAAAACAAAAAGGGGTGCTGACACCCTCTCTCTCTCTCTCTCTCTCTCTTTCTCTCTCTTTCTCTCTTTCTATGTCCCTCTTTCTCTTTCTCCCTCTTTCTCTTTCTATTTCCCTCTCTCTCGCTTTCTCTCTCTTTCTCTCTTTCTATGTCCCTCTTTCTCTTTCTCCCTCTTTCTCTTTCTATTTCCCTCTCTCTCGCTTTCTCTCTCTTTCTCTCTTTCTATGTCCCTCTTTCTCCCTCTCTCTCTTTCTCTCTCTTTCTCTTTCTATTTCCCTCTCTTTCTATTTCCCTCTCTCTCGCTTTCTCTCTCTCTCTCACACTTTCCCTCTCTCTATCTCTCTCTCTCTTTCCCTCTCTCTTTCTTTTCATCCTCTGTCATTCCAGTTTCCCTTATTTATTTTTCCTGAGGGGATTTCCAACTGCCCCTGTCCCTACTGAAGAGAGGGTTTGGAAATTGCAGCTCTGTCTGTTAGATATGGTCTTTTCCAGGTAAATCCTGTGAGAAACATTAAGGCCCTGTGTTACCAGGGCCTCAGGCTCCATCCTCACTGCAGATAGAGGATGACTACATCATCAGCTCTCTGCACCCGCTGCTGTCTCTCTCCCTCGTCCTCATCTCCCCCACGCCTCTTTCCCTCCCTTCCTCTCTCTCCTCTACCATGGGTTTGTCTCTATGTCCAGTCTAGTGAGACAATGCTCAAGGAGCCAGACAAACCCCTCTGCGTCTGTAACCCGAGACGCCCTGTGTGTGTGAGACCAGTGTTGGACCAGGCCATACGGAGGGGATGAGGGGGTAGGAAGGCATGGGCGTGTTTGTGATGACCAAAGGAGGGTACAGTGTGATTTCTGATTTTTATTCGGATCCCCATTGACTGCTGAAGAGAGAGCAGCTGTTCTTCCTGGGGTCCACTCAAAACGCAGAACATGACTAAATGCAGAACATGACTAAATGCAGAACATGACTAAATGCAGAACATGACTAAATGCAGAACATGACTAAATGCAGAGCATGACTAAATGCAGAACGCTAATGGACAACAACAGCAACACACATTTAAACTAAGAACACCACAACCAAATAACAACACTACTACTTCAAAAAATACTGAGTAGAAGAAAACAAAGAAAAACAAACATTTAAAATACTAAGAATAATGTGTGGTTGTGTGGAGTGTGTGTCTCTCTCTCTCTATCTGTAATTCTGCATTCTGTGCAGATTAGCAAAGTCAGGAAGGCAGACAGACAGACGGACGGACGGACTGACAGACAGATGGACGGACGGACTGACAGATGGACGGACGGACTGACAGACAGATGGACGGACGGTCTGACAGACAGATGGACTGACAGACAGATGGACAGACTGACTGACAGACAGATGGACTGACAGACAGATGGACTGACAGACAGACAGATGGACAGACGGACTGACAGACAGATGGACAGACTGACTGACAGACAGATGGACAGACGGACTGACAGACAGATGGACTGACAGACAGATGGACAGACTGACTGACAGACAGATGGACAGACTGACTGACAGATAGATGGACGGACGGTCTGACAGACAGACGGACGGTCTGACAGACAGATGGACAGACGGACTGACAGACAGATGGACTGACAGACAGATGGACAGACTGACTGACAGACAGATGGACTGACAGACAGATGGACTGACAGACAGACAGATGGACTGACAGACTGACAGACAGACAGATGGACAGACGGACTGACAGACAGATGGACTGACAGACAGATGGACTGACAGACAGATGGACTGACTGACAGACAGATGGACTGACTGACAGACAGATGGACTCACAGACTGACAGACAGATGGACTGACAGACAGATGGACTGACTGACAGACAGATGGACTGACAGACTGACAGACGGACGGACGGACGGAGGGACTGACAGACAGATGGACGGACGGACTGACAGACAGATGGACAGACTGACTGACAGACAGATGGACAGACTGACTGACGGACGAACGGACGGAGGGACTGACAGACAGATGGACAGACTGACAGACAGACAGATGGACAGACTGACTGACAGACAGATGGACAGACTGACAGATGGACAGACAGACAGACAGATGGACAGACGGACTGACAGACAGATGGACAGACGGACTGACAGATGGACAGACGGACTGACAGACAGATGGACGGACGGTCTGACAGACAGATGGACTGACAGACAGATGGACAGACTGACTGACAGACAGATGGACTGACAGACAGATGGACTGACAGACAGACAGATGGACAGACGGACTGACAGACAGATGGACAGACTGACTGACAGACAGATGGACAGACGGACTGACAGACAGATGGACTGACAGACAGATGGACAGACTGACTGACAGACAGATGGACAGACTGACTGACAGATAGATGGACGGACGGTCTGACAGACAGACGGACGGTCTGACAGACAGATGGACAGACGGACTGACAGACAGATGGACTGACAGACAGATGGACAGACTGACTGACAGACAGATGGACTGACAGACAGATGGACTGACAGACAGACAGATGGACTGACAGACTGACAGACAGACAGATGGACAGACGGACTGACAGACAGATGGACTGACAGACAGATGGACTGACAGACAGATGGACTGACAGACAGATGGACTGACTGACAGACAGATGGACTCACAGACTGACAGACAGATGGACTGACAGACAGATGGACTGACTGACAGACAGATGGACTGACAGACTGACAGACAGATGGACTGACAGACTGACAGACGGACGGACGGACGGAGGGACTGACAGACAGATGGACGGACGGACTGACAGACAGATGGACAGACTGACTGACAGACAGATGGACAGACTGACTGACGGACGAACGGACGGAGGGACTGACAGACAGATGGACAGACTGACAGACAGACAGATGGACAGACTGACTGACAGACAGATGGACAGACTGACAGATGGACAGACAGACAGACAGATGGACAGACGGACTGACAGACAGATGGACAGACGGACTGACAGACAGATGGACATACTGAGTGACAGACAGATGGACAGACTGACAGATGGACAGACTGACTGACAGACGGACGGACTGACGGACGGACTGACGGACTGACGGACTGACTGACTGACTGACTGACTGACTGACTGACTGATGCTGGGCGATGGAGGGGGAACATACTATGTTTACTGTTAAATTCTGTGTAGGGAAGGGAAAGGGGAGATACCTAGTCAGTTGTCCAACTGAAAGCCTTCAACTGAAATGTGTCTTCTGCATTTAAACCAACCCCTCTGAATCAGAGAGGTGTGGGGGACTGCCTTAATCAACATCCACGTCTTCGGTGCCCGGGGAACAGTGGGTTAACTGCCTTGCTCAGGGGCAGAACGACAGATTTTTATCTTGTCAGCTCGGGGATTTGATCCAGCAACCTTTCGGTTACTAGTCCAACGCTCTAACCACTAGGTGGTAGAGGTGGGAGGTATTGGGGGACGGGGAAGAGAAAATGAACAAAGGTTATAGGGAGGCGTAGAGGGGATGGGAAGTGCTAGGGGTCAGGGGTAGGTGGGTAGAGGTGTACAGTGCAGGCAATAGTAGGGGGTCGACAGCAGAGGGGTTTAGATGATAATGACCCTAATGAATAGGGGGTCGAGGGTTTAACAGGACCTCATGGGGGTCTCCGGGGGGCTTTGAGTCCTCTATTTCTCTGTTTGGGGCATTTAACTGTGTCCCCCTCTGCGCTGCAGAGACACACAGGCTGACACTCATAGCTGCGTTCAGGCTGCGTTCAGGCTGCGTTCAGGCTGCGTTCAGGCTGCGTTCAGGCTGCGTTCAGGCTGTGTTCAGCTGCTTAGCTGAAGTTAGGAGTGTGTCTTTATTCTCTTCTTACTTTGGCTTTGTCTGTATTCCCAGCGGGTCACTTCAGGATGCAGCAGTTTATCAACAACAAGGTGTGAGTGTGTGGTGTGTGTGTGTGTGTACAGTATGTCTGTACAGTATATGTACAGTGTGTGGGAATAAGGCGAACCCCAAGGTTGAACCTCAGGCCTGGTGTCTGTCTGTCCTCCCCTGTTGACAGCAGTGAATCACAAAATCTAATCAAAACAAATGTATTAGTCACATGCTTCATAAACAACAGGTGTAGACTAACGGTGAAATGCTTACTGATGGGCCCTTCCCAACCATGCAGAGTTAAAAATAAAGATACATTTTTGTATAAAAAACAGAAATAGTGACACGTCTTTCTACACCTGTTACTTAAACAGGCTTGAACTGATCCTTATTATAGGAAGATTAACCAACAGAGCAGCACCTAGCTCAGACCTACCCTGGTGAATGGTGGACTGACGGAAGATTAACCAACAGAGCAGCACCTAGCTCAGACCTACCCTGGTGAATGGTGGACTGACGGAAGATTAACCTATCAGAGCAGCACCTAGCTCAGACCTACCCTGGTGAATGGTGGACTGACGGAAGATTAACCTATCAGAGCAGCACCTAGCTCAGACCTACCCTGGTGAATGGTGGACTGACGGAAGATTAACCTATCAGAGCAGCACCTAGCTCAGACCTACCCTGGTGAATGGGGGACTGAGGTCCTGTCTGCCTGATTTGAATGGAACTGGCTGATAGGATGTTACTAAACGTGAGGGGTGAGATGTGAAAAGGAGGACAGGATGGGAGAGTCTCTCCTCCCAAAACGCATTTCCCTTCTCTGAGTGTTTGGATTGGCCTGCTCTCTCTCTCTCTCTCTCTCTTTCAATTCAGTTCAAGGGGCTTTATTGGCATGGGAAACATATGTTAACATTGCCAAAGCAAGTGAACTAAATTTCTCTCTCTATATATATATTTCAATCAACACTGAGTCTCTCTCTCTTCCCCAGACACCTCCCTCCTATCAGCAAGGCATCCGTCCCTCACACTCACTCATCGATCAGGCTGTTACAGAGAGGATTCGTTACCTTAGTTACCTTGCTGCCCTGTAGCCTTCACATTGTGTGTAGCCTCTGATTGTATGAGCTGGTGGGAGAATAGTGTCCCAATAGTGTTACACTGCCTCTTCTCCTCCCTTCATGACCTCAGATCTGAAAACACTCTGTAGTGGTAGTCTTTTCTGTGTGTAGGCTGTGTTGCTCTGTAGTGGTAGTCTTTTCTATGTGTAGGCTGTGTTGCTCTGTAGTGGTAGTCTTTTCTATGTGTAGGCTGTGTTGCTCTGTAGTGGTAGTCTTTTCTATGTGTAGGCTGTGTTGCTCTGTAGTGGTAGTCTTTTCTATGTGTAGGCTGTGTTGCTCTGTAGTGGTAGTCTTTTCTATGTGTAGGCTGTGTTGCTCTGTAGTGGTAGTCTTCTCTGTGTAGGCTGTGTTGCTCTGTAGTGGTAGTATTTTCTATGTGTAGGCTGTGTTGCTCTGTAGTGGTAGTCTTTTCTGTGTAGGCTGTGTTGCTCTGTAGTGGTAGTCTTTTCTATGTGTAGGCTGTGGTTGCTCTGTTGTGGTAGTCTTTTCTATGTGTAGGCTGTGTTGCTCTGTAGTGGTAGTCTTTTCTATGTGTAGGCTGTGTTGCTCTGTAGTGGTAGTCTTTTCTGTGTAGGCTGTGTTGCTCTGTAGTGGTAGTATTTTCTATGTGTAGGCTGTGTTGCTCTGTAGTGGTAGTCTTTTCTGTGTAGGCTGTGTTGCTGTACTCTGCCCTCGCTACCTGTGCGATATTAGCTCTTTACCACCCTCTAGTGACATCTGTGCATTAATACAACAGAGAGCATTCACTTCAGTGAGGAGAAACCTGGAAATCAACCACTACGGTTATGTAGAGAGCAGCCTCTAGGTGGAGCCACATGAACACAGAGCTCTCAGGCAGATCTCTCAATGAAATGTCAAGTCCACAACAGCAGATTAGATTCTATCAGCCTGAAATATTGTGAAAATGCATATTGAAACTGTTGGGGGGTACCTGAATTATTTCATCTTAGTTTGGATTGGTGTGAGATTTGTCATTGTTAGATTGATATCGTGTGTGTCTGTGTGTGTGTTGTTGAAGATCTTCTTGACCCTGACTCACTCTACTGCCTGCTGGCTACATGATTAGTATGTGACTCCTCAATAGACTCGCATTACCCATTACCCCAGAACAGTGTGCTCTCAGACTCTGTCACCATTACAGCCCGCCACACCAGGACAAGGGTGATACTAACGGCCAAACACTGAGTTCCAAGGAAAATGCTTTATCATTGCTGCTCTCTAATCGGTGCCCTGTGTGTTGATCCAGTCATTGATTGGTCTGTTTGTGTGTCTGTCAGACTGCAGCTACACCTGTCACCTGGAGTGTGAGGGGCGGGTCCAGCTGGACTGCAACCAGAGAGACAGCAACCCACAGGAAACTCCATCTCCCAGAAGACACTGCTCCACGCCTCCTCAGAACAAGGTGAGACAGATCTAGAGCTAAGTGAATCAGGTGTCATCAGGTGTACTGTGTTGTGGGGGTTGTTGTAGGTCACAAGCTGTTTGACAGGATGCTGCTGGTCATGTTGGCTGTGAAGCACTTGAGCTGCAGACACACAGAAAGTCAATGCAGCAGAGTAGGACACACGCACACGGACACACACACACACACACACACAGAAAGTCAATGCAGCAGAGTAGGACACGCACGGATACACACACACCACACACACACACACACACACACACCCCCCGAGACAAAGACGAGACAAAGACGAGACAAAGACATAACATCCACTCAATCACTATAGATTTTCCACTATTGATCCACTATTCTTGTGAGTGTAAAGCAATGCTCTGCAGGGTCAGGAGATGACCCTCTGTTCCTTTAGCCTTTATCATCCCTGCTGTCGTTCTGGCTGTCGTTCTGGCTGTCGTTCTGGCTGTCGTTCTGGCTGTTCCTCTCTCAGTGATGGTGTGTGTGTTGGTATTTGGGATGTGATTTTCAGTGGATTCATTTTGTTGAGTCCGAGGTTGTTATTTAACTAATAGGGATCCTCCTGAGGCAATGTTTTCCTTTTCACACTTTCAGAACCCCACTCTGTCTCTCTCTCTCTCTCTCTCACACATTTGGAGTCAAAATGTTCTCTGAGCACATATCTCATGCCCCTCACATCTGTAACTCATAGTGCCCATCCTCTCCACCTCTGCTGTCTACTCCTCCCCCCCTACCCTTTCTCTCCTCTCCCCCCACTACCCTTTCATTCCCCTCTCTCCTCTCCCCACTACCCTTTCTCTCCTCTCCTCACTACCCTTTCTCTCCTCTCCCCTCTCCCCACTACCCTTTCTCTCCTCTCCTCACTACCCTTTCTCTCCTCTCCCCTCTCCCCACTACCCTTTCTCTCCTCTCATGGGGGCATATGCTCAGTCATTAGCCTAGCCGTAGCCTTACCCCAGCCTTCCTGGCTGCGCTGTTTCTGTGAGAAGAGCAGAGCATGGGGAGGGTGGGGGAGACAGCCCTGCAGAGAGCTAAACTCCTCCTCACCCCCCAGAGCTACTCCAAACATTCCCCGGCCTTCTGTCTGACCTGTCACAGAAATCATCTGCTGTGTGTGTGCATGTTGCTGTGCCCTCTGTGTCAGTCTCTCAGGGTGTGTATGCTCTTTGTGTTTATATAACCTCTCTTTTGAGGACGAACACTACTTTAGCAAGCAAGTTGCTTTAGCTAACTATGTGTGTGTTAGTGGCCCTACAGGGTTGTGAGTACAGGAAGCCTTGTTGGTTACATGAGGGCCATACTCTTGGTAAAGTTGTTGGTCTCTGTGAGCACAGATATATTAGCTGCCTGTCTGCGTTCACTGACTTCCTCTACCTGTAGTATAGTCTACTACACGTACGCACCCGAACACAGAAACCAGCTCTCACTTCCTGCTTTCGTGTTAGCACACTCAAATCTTGTTGATTAGGTTTTGAGGTCATAAATATTTGCAGGTGTTCACACATATGCACACACACGCATAGTCACACTCATATTCTGTATAAAGTAGAACTGTGTCTCCCTCTCAAGTGAATATCTAGCCAACTCTGAGTTGAATGTTTGTGTGAGCATGTGAAGAGTTTAATTTACATTTGAAATGTTAGTCATTTAGCAGCTGCTCTTATCCAGAGCGACTTACAATAAGTGCATTTATCTTAAGATAGCTAGGTGAAACAACAAGCTAGCTAGGTGAGACAACATATCAGTCAAATTTATATATATGTATATATGTATATAGTGTTTTGTAAATAACCATATTTTACACATCTTTAACATCTGTGAATAAAAAAAATCGGAGAACAGTAGTATTTTACACACACGAAGCAATCATTTCTGATGAAAAAAACACATGGGAAATATTGGTGGATGTAATGTTTTTGAAATAGTCTTCATGTGTAAATCTGTGTCTGTGTTTCTGTTGTGATTCACTCTGTTCTCAAAACACACTGACACTGCATAGAGTGGGCCGGATAACACACACACACACACACACCCTCTCCCTCATTGTTTTTAGCGAGTGAGAACCCAGCACACCTCCAGTAAGGAGCTGGAAACTGTAGCCATGCCAAATACCACACAGTGATACATGCCTGTGTCATTCTTCGTCTTCTGATGAGGAGTAAGAAATATCAGACCAATACGCAGCGTGGTAAGTGTCCATACTTATTTTTATTTACTAAAGAAACCGAACGACAGTCCTGTAAGGCTACCAGCTATACAAAGAAACCACACACAAACACAAGAGAAAATAAACCCATATAAATATGGCCTCCAATTAGAAGCAACGACAACCAGCTGCTTCTAATTGGAGGTCGTTCCCAAAACGAACATAGAAATAGAACAACTAGAAATACGAACATAGAAATACAAAACATAGAACAATACCCAAAAACCCCTGACAACACAAAACAAACACACACTTGCCACGTCCTGACCAAACTACAATAACAAATAACCTCTTTTACTGGTCAGGACGTGACAGCCTGTGTGTTAGCTTAGGCCTGCAGTGGAGAGACAGTTGATTATCTCTGTAGCCTGGAGTCATATTAAACTCTTGTCTGGTGTGTGCAGGCTGCCCAGTGTTTTGACCTCCATCCAGACCAGTGGCTGGAATGGGCATCAGAGCTGGAGGAGTACACTATTATTGTACCATAGAGATGATTAGAGATGACAGCTTCTTCCTCTTCTACTCCCTACTCTCTCTCTTCTCTATCTCTCTTCTCCTCTGTCTCTCTCTTCCCCCTCTCTCTGTCTTCTTCTCTTTCTCTTTCTTTCTCTCTTTCTTTGGTGCTTACACAAGCAGAGATCAATCCCCTTTTTGCCAATACCTCCACAGAGTCAATGCGTCTCATTGAGTGAGACTGGAGCCTAATTCACTGGGCTTTATCGACTCTGGCGTGGCAGGGGGGCTGAAATAGAATGGTGAGGGCCTGGTCTGTCAATGAGCTCCTCTTATTTCCCCCTACCACCCACTGTCCCCTCTGTCCCCCTCCACAGTGATGATGGTAATGGTGTTGAATCTGCCATCAGCTGATACTGACCTGACAGGAAGACAGTTCTCTGTCTGTCTGTGGTTACCACTGGAGAGAGACAGACAGCTCTCTCAACAATCTATCAGAATGTAATCAACCTCTGACAGGGGAGATGGACAGGTTCCATCTCTTTAATGGAGGATCTTTCTCCTCTCACAGGGGAGATGGACAGGTTCCATCTCTTTAATGGAGGATCTTTCTCCTCTGACAGGGGAGATGGACAGGTTCCATCTCTTTAATGGAGGATCTTTCTCCTCTGACAGGGGAGATGGACAGGTTCCATCTCTTTAATGGAGGATCTTTCTCCTCTCACAGGGGAGATGGACAGGTTCCATCTCTTTAATGGAGGATCTTTCTCCTCTGACAGGGGAGATGGACAGGTTCCATCTCTTTAATGGAGGATCTTTCTCCTCTGACAGGGGAGATGGACAGGTTCCATCTCTTTAATGGAGGATCTTTCTCCTCTGACAGGGGAGATGGACAGGTTCCATCTCTTTAATGGAGGATCTTTCTCCTCTGACAGGGGAGATGGACAGGTTCCATCTCTTTAATGGAGGATCTTTCTCCTCTCACAGGGGAGATGGACAGGTTCCATCTCTTTAATGGAGGATCTTTCTCCTCTGACAGGGGAGATGGACAGGTTCCATCTCTTTAATGGAGGATCTTTCTCCTCTCACAGGGGAGATGGACAGGTTCCATCTCTTTAATGGAGGATCTTTCTCCTCTGACAGGGGAGATGGACAGGTTCCATCTCTTTAATGGAGGATCTTTCTCCTCTGACAGGGGAGATGGACAGGTTCCATCTCTTTAATGGAGGATCTTTCTCCTCTCACAGGGGAGATGGACAGGTTCCATCTCTTTAATGGAGGATCTTTCTCCTCTGACAGGGGAGATGGACAGGTTCCATCTCTTTAATGGAGGATCTTTCTCCTCTGACAGGGGAGATGGACAGGTTCCATCTCTTTAATGGAGGATCTTTCTCCTCTGACAGGGGAGATGGACAGGTTCCATCTCTTTAATGGAGGATCTTTCTCCTCTGACAGGGGAGATGGACAGGTTCCATCTCTTTAATGGAGGATCTTTCTCCTCTGACAGGGGAGATGGACAGGTTCCATCTCTTTAATGGAGGATCTTTCTCCTCTGACAGGACAGGTTCCATCTCTTTAATGGAGGATCTTTCTCCTCTCACAGGGGAGATGGACAGGTTCCATCTCTTTAATGGAGGATCTTTCTCCTCTGACAGGGGAGATGGACAGGTTCCATCTCTTTAATGGAGGATCTTTCTCCTCTGACAGGGGAGATGGACAGGTTCCATCTCTTTAATGGAGGATCTTTCTCCTCTGACAGGGGAGATGGACAGGTTCCATCTCTTTAATGGAGGATCTTTCTCCTCTGACAGGGGAGATGGACAGGTTCCATCTCTTTAATGGAGGATCTTTCTCCTCTGACAGGGGAGATGGACAGGTTCCATCTCTTTAATGGAGGATCTTTCTCCTCTGACAGAACAGCTTCCTTCTCTCTGAAAGACTGACAGAGTCCACCTGATCAACCGTCTGTCAATCTAATTTCTTAACGATAACATTTTTTTAAAGGCTTTCTGACACGCACGCCCACGCACATGCACACACACATGTTTAGTTATTCTATACTCATGGGGACCTAAAATTCATTTCCATTCAAAATCCTATTTTACCTAACCCTAACTTTGACCATTTAACCCTAATTCTAACCCTAACCCTAAATGAATTAATAAATGCTTACAATTCCTCTTTATGGAAGTAGACCTAAAATGAATTTATCTGAGATTAATTTCTTCATCATTACTGTGTGTGTGCTTGCGTGCAGTGCATGCATCTGTCTGTGTGTTTTTTAGCATGCTTATAAGAGTGAATAATGGCGTTCTAATGCAGTAGTAAACAGAAGGGTTATTATACATGTGGAGGTTTATCTCATACAGCTGCAGCACTAAGGCAGAGCACAGCACACATATTACTGTGGCTTCCTGCTCATGCATATCAAGTGATATGAGCTATGAGACCACATCTCTCTCTCTCCCTCTCACTCTCTCCCTGTCTCTCTCACTCTCTCATTTCAATTTATGGTGCTTTATTGGCATAGGAAACATATGTTTACATTGCCAAAGCAAGTGAAATAGATATTCAACAAAAGTGAAATAAACAATACAAAAATAACAGTAAACATTACACTTACAAAAGTTCCAGAAGAATAAAGAAATGTCATTATGTCTATATATACAGTGTTGACATGTTGTGCAAATAGTTAAGTACAAAAGGGAAAATAAATAAACATAAATATAGGTGGAATTTACAATGGTGTGTGTCTCTCTCTCTCTCTCTCTCTCGCTCGCTCGCTCGCTCGCTCGCTCTCCATTAGAGGAAGTGGCTGGGCTGAGCAGGGTGCCATTGCTTGCAGGATGAGAAAGAATAGAGGAGGGGATGAGAGGAGAGTGTGTTTGTGTAGCTCTGCAGAGAGGAGAGAGAGAGAGAGAGAGAGAACTACAGCTTTTCTGCCTGTCTCTGTGAAATGGTTCACAAGCTTATCTGTGTGTGGCTGCAGATGAACTTGCAAACGTCAGAAGCCTGCAGCAGCTGAGGTTTCTTCCCAAGAACCAGGGACTGCACAGGGACACTGCAGCACAGGGACACTGCAGCACAGGGACACTGCAGCACAGGGACACTGCAGCCTGTCAGAGTAATTGATGTGTGAGAGAGAGCCTGTCAGAGTAATTGATGTGTGAGAGAGAGCCTGTCAGAGTAATTGATGTGTGAGAGAGAGCCTGTCAGAGTAATTGATGTGTGAGAGAGAGCCTATCAGAGTAATTGATGTGTGAGAGAGAGCCTGTCAGAGTAATTGATGTGTGAGAGAGAGCCTGTCAGAGTAATTGATGTGTGAGTGTGTGCCTGTCATAGTAATTGATGTGTGAGAGAGAGCCTGTATGGGTAAGCGGCAGTAGCCTGCTAGAGTAATTTGTGTGTGTGTGTGCACCCATTCACGGCTCTTATCAGCTGATCAGTACACACAGCGGTAGGGTAGGAGGGGGTTGAGGGGGCAGTGTGTGTGCGTGTGTATGCATGTGTATGTATGTGTGTCTGTGAGGCATTCTCAGGTGAGCAGTGCTGTAATTGGAGGCTAAGCTTTGATACTCTGACTCTGTGACACCGGCATGTGTGTGTGATACCGGTGTCAGAGCACACATGACAGGAGGAAGTGACACATCTCTACTTGCGCTCTCCGATTTCCTGAAGCCTCTCTGGTGGAACGAGGAACGCTGTACGGACCCAAATCTAAGCCGACCTCACCTCACCTCTCTCTTCACCCCTGATCCTGTAATCCAAGTCTATCCTGATACCTACAGACACAGGACTGTGAACCACCGGCAGTGGATGCTTGTATTGAGAGAACTGAGCGATACTTGGACTGTGAGCTTTAGTGGTGTGTGTCCATATACTGAGATACCAAGGGACTGGCTGTGGATGCAGAGGGGATGTGAAGAGCTCTAGGACTGAGCATTGTGAACAGTGTGTTGCTGAATGCCTCTACAGACAGAGAATCCCCCCCTTGGGAATAATCAGATTTCCTCCTGCGGCTCTGCTGGGTGTCTATAGGCAGCCGAGGGCTCGTATTTAACTCCTAAATGACTGGCAGCAACAGCATGAGCAGCGGCTACTGCAGTCTGGATGAGGAGGGCGAAGACTTCACCTTCTTCACCGCAAAGACCACCTTCTTCCGCCAGCCCAAAAAGCTGGATAAGGTACGACACAGATAAAGAGATGGAGGGAGGGGTTGTGTCAGTTTTGATGTCAACAATATTCAGCTGAAAAAGGAGAAGTGCTGAGTTAAGAGGAAGTAGGCACTAGAGGTCTTCACAGGTCCAAAAAGTTGCATAAATATTTTGGGGAAATATAGAGACCCGTTCTGAACGGACCTGAGGACAACTAGCAAGGTTATTTATCATCAAATATGATTACGCAGTACCCGTCTTGACTACATCAAATGTTAGCTAGCTAGGCTGAGGTTGCAGTGCCTTCTGATTCTACAGTTACAAATCACAACAACTCCATTCAGAATATGTTAGCAGCCTACCTGTTAGCTCTTGGTTGTTGTAGCCTATCCTTCTCCTTTAACTTTAATTCCATCTTCCATTGATTAGATATGTCCTATCTTTTGCCACACAAGGAACAAGGCAATATGGCTGTAGCCTATTGCCGCTTTGATGATTGGCCAACAACAAGCTCCACTCTCGTGAAAAGCAAGAGCAGCAGTATAAATTATAAACTGTCTACTGCAGCAGTCATGTTCGGATCTGTACGGTCCCTTCCGTACAGATCCACAGCCCTTGCAGAGCAAGGGAAACAACTACTTTAAGGACTCAGAGCGAGTGACGCCACCGATTTGAAACGCTATTACCGCGTACCCCGCTAACTAGCTAGCCATTTCACACCGGTTACATGTGTGACAGAGATCCTTCTGCCTGTGTTCCTTCTGTCATATAATCAATCAGCTATCCATGCAGCCTTGTAGGAGCGAAACCCTCTAGGACAGTTTTTCATGGCTTAGATCTGAAAAGGGCTGTATAGGAGCAATATGTTAATGGTTCCATCAGCTGTTGTCTGTCGTTGTTTCCTTAGTAACAGGATAGTTAGTTACATAGTCACACACCTGTCCTTGATTGTGAGATTTTCTTCAAGGCGCGCTCACTCTCTCCCTCCCCTTTCTTTTCCCTTTGAATAGTTCACCTGGACAAGGTAACCGTAGCAACAGCGGATCTCACTGATTCTGCTTTGAGTTAGAACTCCGCACGACACACATATACACACTTTCAGTTTTACACAGCGGTGGTGCCATCTTCCGCCAGAGAGGGGAATGTTTGGGGCTTGTTTGTTTGTTCATATGAATAGTAATCAGTTGTATAACCGTCACAGGCGTCGTAAGGAGTGGACCAAAATGCAGCGGGTAAAGTGCTCATCTTAATTTTATTAAAGAAAAAACACTTATACAAAACAAACGACGAATACAATCCAGTAAGGTGCACAGACCATACCGGAAACAACCACCCACAAAACACAAGAGAAAACTAACCCAACTAAATATGGCCTCCAATTAGAGGCAACGACAACCAGCTGGCTCTAATTGGAGGTCCTACCAAAACCCCAACATAGAAAAACTAGATAAACACAAAAATAGATCATGTAGAACATAAACCAAAAAACCCGAACCACACAAAACAAACACCCCCTGCCACGCCCTGACCAAACTACAATAACAAATAATCCCTTTTACTGGTCAGGACGTGACAGTACCCCCCCCAAAGGTGCAGACCCCGAATACACCTCAAAACAAAAACCACACAAAAAATAACCCCAAACTTGAAGGGAGGGAAGGGAGGGTGGCCACCGTCAACGACTGCTTCCGTGCTACACCCCCCCCCCCCCCCCCAATCCTCCAACTACGGAGGTGGGTCTGGCTCCGGCCTTAGTCCCCATTCTAACCTGCCCACCCCCGCTGAAGGCTCAGGACTGTAGAACACTGCTGAAGGACCTCGGGCTGAGGTGCGTCGCTGGAGGCTCCGGACTGTGGGACTGTCGCCGGAGGCTCCGGACTGTGGGACTGTCGCCGGAAGCTCTGGACGGGGGACTGTCGCCGGAAGCTCTGGACGGGGGACTGTCGCCGGAAGCTCTGGACGGGGGACTGTCGCCGGAAGCTCTGGACGGGGGACTGTCGCCGGAAGCTCTGGACGGGGCAGGCGCACTGAAGGCCTGATGCGTGGGGCTGGCTTAGGAGGCTCCAGACTATTGACACGCACCTCAGGGCTAGTGCGAGGAGCAGGAGCAGGACGTACTGGACTGGGCAGGCGCACTAAAGGCCTGATGCATGGGGCTGGCTTTGGAGGCGCCAGACTAGTAACACGCACCTCAGGGCTAGTGTGGAGAGCAGGAACAGGACGTACTGGACTGGGCAGGTGCACTAGAGGAAGAGTACAAGGAGCAGGAACAGGATACACTGGGCCATGAACCCTCACCGGTGGTCTGATGTTTGCAACTTGCATCACCGGTCCTGGCTCGATGCTGGCTCTAGCATGACACCAGTGAGGAGCTTTCATTAAGCGCACCGGGCTGTAGCTGCGCACTGGCGATACCGTGCGTATCTCCGCATAACATGGTGCTTGCTTAATCCGTCGCTCCCAATAATAAGCACAGGTGCTCCTTCGTGCCCTTTCCGCCAGTACCTCTCTCTGGAATCTCGCGTCAAGCTCCTTGCTTGATTCCTTGACTGGCTCCTTTATGCTCCACGGCTCTCTCCTGTACGCCTGGGAAGTTAGGTCAGGGCTCCCCCTGACTTAGCTAAACTCCCCGTATGCGGGGGGCTGCCTCCTCTCCTCCTGAAATGGAGGATATAATACCTCATACGTCCGTCGTTCCCTTTTAGCTTCCTCCAACTCCTCCTTCGGGCGCTTGTACTCCCCAGCCTGGTGCCATGGTCCTTTACCATCCAGGATCTCCTCCCATGTCCATGACTCCAAGTAGCTCTCCTGCTGCTCCCTCCTCCGCTGCTTGGTCCTTAGTTGGTGGGTGGTTCTGTAACGTGCGTCGTAAGGAGTGGACCAAAATGCAGCGGGTATATTTATCTTCTTCTTTTTTATTGAAGGAAAACATTTTTTTAACAAAACAAACGACGAAAACAGTCCAGTAAGGTGCACAGACTATACTGGAAACAACCACCCACAAAACACAAGAGAAAACTAACCCAACTAGAAATGGCCTCCAATTAGAGTCAACGACAACCAGCTGCCTCTAATTGGAGGTCCTACCAAAACCCCAACATAGAAATAGAAAAACTAGATAAACACATAGAAATAGAAAATGTAGAACATAAACCAAAAAACCCGAACCACACAAAACAAACACCCCCTGCCACGCCCTGACCAAACTACAATAACAAATAACCCCTTTTACTGGTCAGGACGTGACGATAACATAGAACTGTAACTGTGTAGCTGCAGATTTACAGAATAGTAGGTACTACCAGAGCCATGGATTTAAATAAATGGCACTGGGTTCAACATGTTTTTGCAGAAAACGCCTCCACACTCTACTCTCACACACCCACTGGGAGACTGTTCTCAAGGCTTTTAATGGACTGCATTACCTTCTCTCTCACATACTGTACACACTCGTACATGCACACACACCCACACATACACACAAACACCTACACACACATATTGCAGCGTATGGAGGAAACTGTTGCTGATTAGAACAGAGGGCATAGAGATTCTGTTGTTTTAGAATCAATCATACACAGACACTTACACAGACACTTACACAGACACTTACACAGAGGCCTTTGTCAGTGTTATCTAAATACCTGCGGTGCCTCTGCTCTCTGGTTTGGAAAGATCACAGTCACAAAATAATTCAGACCAGGCCCGTGTTTGTCTGTTTGTGTAGTTTGGGTTGCCAGGGTGGAGACTCTTGTGACCCAAAAACAAAGGACCCAGTCTTAAGCCATGACTGAAAGGTACCAATTCCCCATATACTGCAAGAATGATTGCTGTGCTCTAGTACTTCTGTAGAAGCAGTCTCCCTGTACAGGAAAACCACCCTGTCGCCCACTAGCGATTGAATATGAAAAACAGACACGCAAATATATACGAAAACCACAGTCTTCCTGTACTCTCTGACATAATCCACTAAAGTTTGTGTTGCAGGGGCGGACTGGGACTGAAAATCGTCCCTGGCATTTTTAACACACCAGGCCCCCGTTATTAGCCAGCTAAGGATAATTTTGTACTAAAATCCCAGGTAGACAGGCCCACTGGGCTAAAAATTGACCTTCCTGTCTGACATTTGCCCGAAATGCCAGATGGCCAGTCCTCCCCTGTGTGTGTCACTTTACTCATCCTGTTGTCTACAATGGCGCCAGCCACATATCTGGAATCAGCTATCCAAACCCAAACCTTGACCATAATGTGGGAAACCCTACGTCAGGATTTAGGGGCATTTTCCTCCTACTCCCCAGTCCTACTATTATTCCTCAGCCATTATATTATTTTTAAATATATATACACTACCGTTCAAAAGTTTAGGGTCACTTAGAAATGTCCTTGTTTTTTGAAAGAAAATCTTCTTTTTTTTGTCCATTAAATAACATCTAATTGATCAGAAATACAGTGTAGACATTGTTAATGTTGTAAATGACTATTGTAGCTGGAAACGGCTGATTTTTAATGGAATATCTACATAGGCGTTCAGAGGCCCATTATCAGCAACCATCACTACTGTGTTCCAATGGCAAGTTGTGTTAGCTAATCCAAGTTGATCATTTTAAAAGGCTAATTGATCATTAGAAAACCCTTTTGCAATTATATTAGCACAGCTGAAAACTGTTGTTCTGATTAAAGAAGCAATAAAACTAGCCTTCTTTAGACTAGTTGAGTATCTGGAGCATCAGCATTTGTGGGTTCGATTACAGGCTCAAAATGGCCAGAAAAACACCAGTCTCAACGTCAACAGTGAAGAGGCGACTCCGGGATGCTGGCCTTCTAGGCAGAGTTCCTCTGTCCAGTGTCTGTGTAATTTTGCCCATCTTAATCTTTTATTTTTATTGGCCAGTCTGGGATATGGCTTTTTCTTTACAACTCTGCCTAGAAGGCCAGCATCCCGGAGTCGCCTCTTCACTGTTGACGTTGAAACTGGTGTTTTGCGGGTACTATTTAATTAAGCTGCCAGTTGAGGACTTGTGAGGCGTCTGTTTGGGTGTAAAGCAAGGAGAGACACAGAGAGAGAGACTGTGTGTGTGTGTATATTTGTGCCTGGCGCTTTCTGATCACAGGAGAAGAGAGTGGGATGAGGGTGGACTGGAGGTTGGAATGGAGGGAGGGGCAGATATAACACTGAATGAAAGTATGAAACCAGAAGCATGCACCACGAAACACACACACACACACAGCACGTTCTACGGTATCTGCCTTCTGGAAAAGAGGAAATGAGGCATGGGTTATAGCTTCCACACGGAGTTGTGCCTGTCTCTTCACACCACTCTCATCTCCCAATCTTTCTCCATCCATCCCTCTCTAATGTAATCTCCACTGCTCATTGTTGTATCAGCTGTGACAGCTCATCTACAGTAGTTCATGTGGCTATCAGAGAGATGGGGAGCTAAGTGTCTCCTCTCCTGTGTGCTTCCTCTACCGCAGCAGTCTGCTCAGGGATCAATGGTTTGGTAGACCGCCATCATACCGCAAGAGGAATTTGGTGTTGCTACGGTAAAGATGTCGTGTGGAACTGACGTTCTGAGACAGTCTGAGAAGAGGGTGCAGCTCAGGTTAGAGTTAGGTAGTCAAGTATCATGACACGCTCACAGACACTTAAAGGTCTGTCTATTTCAGAATGTTCTCTTTTCTGATGCCCTTCTATGACACTGAAGTGCTGGAACTTTCTGTATCACTTCACTTCTATTATTACGGTTGTGTGGAAAGTTGAGTAAATGTTGAATGTGTGTGGTGCATAGCCTACAGTAAAAGCGTTGAGTAAATGTTGAATGTGTGTGGTGCATAGCCTACAGTAAAAGCGTTGAGTAAATGTTGAATGTGTGTGGTGCATAGCCTACAGTAAAAGCGTTGAGTAAATGTTGAATGTGTGTGGTGCATAGCCTACAGTAAAAGCGTTGAGTAAATGTTGAATGTGTGTGGTGCATAGCCTACAGTAAAAGCGTTGAGTAAATGTTGAATGTGTGTGGTGCATAGCCTACAGTAAAAGCGTTGAGTAAATGTTGAATGTGTGTGGTGCATAGCCTACAGTAAAAGCGTTGAGTAAATGTTGAATGTGTGTGGTGCATAGCCTACAGTAAAAGGCCTGAATCTATTCCTGCTGTTTCTGGGAGACACTGTGTTTTCCCATTGAGGGGTTCTAGAATGTTCCCTAGCTGTGTAAAGTGTAATCTGCTGGTCTGTGCTGTGTCTGGAAGTCTGTGTTTAGAGGTCTCCTCTGTGCCTCTTGTAAAGCTAACCATCATGCCACTCAGACAGTTAAGGTCAGACAGTTGTCCAGTCAAAACAGGGCAGGCCATGGATTGCGTGTGTGTGTGTGTGTGTGTGTGTGTGTGTGTGTGTGTGTGTGTGTGTGTGTGTGTGTGTGTGTGTGTGTGTCAAAGGCTGAGAGCATCTGCTCCTCCGCCCGCTGTGACATCCCCCTGAGTGATCACATGACCTTCCCTGTCTGATCCTGTCAACGTGAGAACAACAGCAACAGCTCATGTGTGAGCCATGTCATGTGCACTTTCCCTGACTGTGGCTGTTCCTGGGAGCCCTGTGGCTCTGGGTCTGGTTGTGGGTCTTCTCTCCTGGTTCACTTTCTCTGTCCCTGAGCTCTGTGTGGGTGTGGTGGGCCGTGGACCGGCAAGGGTGAAGGGTCAGTATTGTCCTACTACTCCATTGTCACTCTCTCTTCTATAGGAATACACAAAGGGGAGGGAGGGCACTATATTTAGCAGCTAGCAAACATTAAGACACAAACACAGGAATTCCTGAGAGATTTGATTGTTTTCAAGATGACCCGTTGTGACCCTTGAATCCACCACACACATTCCTCCAAGCACATCTGTATTCAGACAGATGTAGGCCTATGTGTGAGGCAGGTGTGCGTCTTCAAAGTGCTTCTCTATGCCAAATAGCAAGCTATAGGAATATGCACACTATCTGCAGACATTGTGTTGCACATAATACAGTAATAATGCTGTGCCAATCCTCTAGCTTCTGTGTCATAGGGATTGTCATGCTGTTTCAAGGTATTTGGGGGCACCAGGTAGCCTAGTGGTTTAAGAACATTGGACTAGTAATTGAAGGGTTGCTGGTTTGAGTCCCCGACCTGAATAGGTGAAAGATCTGTTGACATGTCACTGTGGGTAACAGCGTCTGCTAAATGACTAAACTGTAAACTGTCTTTGTGTTAAAGTGGTGTTTAGTCTCGGTGACCTTTAGAAATGGTCAGTTTTTGACATTTAGACCAGTTTGCCCAAACTCCCTCTGCATTCTCACTTCATTAACTCTAACTCTTATGTCAAGATAAACACACACACACACACACACATTAAACTCTGCCATGGAAAGGTGCCGCACACACACTGAACACACAACAAACATAACTCTCCACCCAAGAAGATGTTGATATTCATGGAGGAGGAGAGGATCAGAGTGAAGAAATGAGAGACAACATCCTGTTCTGACTGATCCTGCTCCCTGTCTCTGCTTATGCAAGCCAAGTTATGCTGCACACACACAATGGACAAGGCGACTGTACTGAATGAAGCAGACACACTCCCCTCACGCCCTGAGGACTCCCATACATAAATGATTCTCAATCCATCTCTTTTTCTCTCTCGGTCTCTCTCGGTCTCTCTCGGTCTCTCTCGGTCTCTCTCGCTCTCTCTCTCTCTCTCTCTCTCTCTCTCTCTCTCTCTCTCTCTCTCTCTCTCTCAAAGTCCCAGAAGAAGAGAGTGAAAAGGAGGAGAAGAAGCAAAACAGCATCAGAGGATGCATCTAGAAATAACCCAGTCAAACTCATGCCTCCTCATCTCTCCTTCTCTCCCTCATTCTCCCTTCTCTCCCCCAACCTCATGATGAGCGAGTCTCAAGATGAGTCCGACAGTCACACTGCATGGGGGAGGTGGAGTTTTGTGCTTTTCCATGGTCTAGCAGTGGGAGAGATTGGAGCTATCACATTGACTGTGTCTGAGAGTGGGAAGGGAGAGGGAGAGAAAAAGAGTGACAGAGGTAGAGAGTCATGCTGGGTTTAGGAGGGAGGTGAGGAGGAGGAGAGGATGGGTGGAGGGAGGAGGAGGAGAGAGGATGGGTGGAGGAGGAGGAGGAGGAGAGGAGAGGATGGGTGGATGGAAGGGAGGAGGAGGATGGGGAAGGGAGAACAAATGGAGGAGAAGGGGGAGGGGAGGGAGGGAGGACAGGTGGGGAGGACAGGTAGAGGGTAGGGAGAATAGGGGAAGGGGGAGGGAGGATGGATGGATGGATGGATGGATGGATGGGTGGAGGAGAATAGGGGGAGGAGGAGGAGGAGGGAGGGAGGATAGGTGGAGGGAGAGGAGGAGGGTGGGAGGACAGGTTGAGGGGAGGGAGAATAGGGGGAGGGAGGATGGGTTGGGGAGGAGGAGGAGGAGGAGGAGGGAGGAGTGCAGGGAGATTGAAGGGAGGTAGGGGAGGAGGATATGGGGAAAGAGGAGTAGGGCAAGTAGGAGAATGGGAGGAAGGAGGGGAGAGGGAGACAAAAATGAAGAGTCACGCAACATTCTATAAATGTTATAGCCCAATAGGCAATGTCCAGAAGCCAGTTGTGTGTGTGTGTGTGTGTGTGTGTGTGTGTGTGTGTGTGTGTGTGTGTGTGTGTCTGTGTGTGTGTGTGTGTGTGTGTGTGTGTGTGTGTGTGTGTGTCAGTGTGTGTGTGTGTGTGTCAGTGTGTTTCTGAAAGTTAGCACCCTCTGCTGTTTAGAGTGATAGCAGCCAAATGTTGGGAAACGTCATGAAACCATCCAAGAGGAAGTCAAGGTGTCCTCGGGTCTAAGTCAAAATGACTGCTCTCTTTCTCAACTTCCCCCTGTACTGTAGTTCCTGTTTCTCACACAGCCTGTTGTCTGTCTCTCTCTGTGTGTTTCAGCAGAATGAGGTCAAAGAGGAACAGGAGGGAGGGCCCAAGGCTCTGTCAGAGAAAGAGGTGCGGGCCAGGATAGAGGACTACAACTCTAACGTCTCAGAGAATGGCATGAAACTGGTGAGTGCTACAGCACGTTACATATACACATAGGTACTAGTGTGAAGTATTGAATCTGAATTGACCAAAATTGACACACAGGCATCTTACTCTCTCTCACTCTCTCTCTCGCACTCAGGCTGCTGATGGTTTGTACACTGGCTTCATTAAGGTCCACCTCAGGCTGAGTCGGCCAGTCACGGTGCTTGCTGTGGAGGGTGCGGGATTAGAGGAACAGTCAGGCAAGGCAGACAGACGCGGTCGGCCAATGACGGTGTCAGAGGGCCAGGTTGGGGAGGGAGCGGGGTTGAGTGACAAGCGGACGTCGTTCTACCTTCCCAGAGACTGTGTGAAGCAACTCCACATTAGTAGTACTACAACGGTCAGGGAGGTCATACAGGGCCTGCTGAAGAAGTTTATGGTGCTGGATAACCCACGCAAGTTTGCCCTGTACAGACAGACACACCGCGATGGACAGGGTGAGTTATATACACATATACATTCTGGTCCTACTGAGTGTTGGTCTGAAGAGATCTGATAATATGCTAATAGCCTGGATGTGGAACCTGATGTGCCTTTCCTTTGATGTGTGTCTGAGTAGATCTGTTCCAGAAACTTCCTTTGGTGGAGTGTCCTCTCTCTCTGAGACTGGTGGCAGGGCCAGACCCTGAGCTGCTCAGCTTTGTCCTCAAGGAGAACGAGACCGGAGAGGTGGAGGTAAGACAAACACACACACACATACACATACACATACACACACACACATACACGCAGACACACAAACACATACTGTGTGTCCTAAAACCATTCTCTTTAATATCACTAATCTCTCTCTCTCTCTCTCTCTTTCTCTCTCTCTCTTCCTCTCAGTGGCATGCATTTTCAGTTCCTGAGCTGCAGAACTTCCTGGTGATTCTGGAGAAGGAGGAGACTGAGCGTGTGCGATTGGTGGAGCAGAGATTCACAGTTTACCGACAGAGATTACAGAAGGCACTATGCGAGCATCAACCCTGACCCCTCACCCTTGATCCCTCATCCCTAATCTCTCACCCTGACCCCTCAACCCTTACCCGTCTGTTGACCCAGGGAGAGACAGGAGACCACTGAAGCTCACAGACTACTATTCTCCCCTCATTACACAGTCAGCCCCCCTCCATCCCTCCCTCCTCATCCCCCCTTTGAGAAGAGAGGAGGGGTTGAGAAAGCATGGAAAGGGAAAAGGGGACTGATTTAAAGGGCGAGTGGGCAGGATTCTAGAACATAATCAGTGTTTCCCTTGGAGGTGAAAGACACGCTGAACTGACAGACCCTCTGAGTTCTTTGGGCTCAGAGATCTCATTTTGGTCTGACAATGTGACCTGATGGGTCTTCTAATGTTACATTGAATCTTAGTTTGGTCTGATTATGTTTTTAAGATTATACTGCTGCTGCTGCTACTGCAAGTGTTACTTATTTACTTACTTATGTATTTACTAAGGTATGAGTCTCGCCCTGCTCTATCTGCCCCAGTGCCCCTGCATAAAGATTCAGATAGACTAGAACAGACATTACCATTCAAAACAACGCTCCATGGTGGATGGACCATTTGGAATGTTCTATTACTTGATGTTTACGATATCAACTCTCAGGTTGTCCCTGCATGCCTTCTGTCCAGGGTCGAGGGTAGGTTAGGAGGGTAGGAGATGGGTGGGTATGCTTGGGTTGGGAAGTAGGGTTGGGATGCTGGGGTAAAGCTATGTTGGGTTAGGGTGGGGTGGGGCAAAGGAATGCCAGAATCCGTCTTCATCTTCAGACTCCTCTCATATCAGTCCCAGGGATGTACACCAGTGTTGCTCATAGAACTGCTCTGCTGAGCTAAAGAAGCAGAAGAAGACCTGAGCTCTCTATCCTAATTTATTTATCCAGCGCTGAAATAACCCGTCTATCTCAGGCGGCTAACTTTCACTTAATACTGCATCTCCATCTACCTGGGTAACCATGCTAGTGTGGGAGGTGTTGTGCAGATAGACGTATATACAATAGATAATCTCCATCTACCTGGGTAACCATGCTAGTGTGGGAGGTGTTGTGCAGATAGACGTATAGACAATAGATCATCTCCATCTACCTGGGTAACCATGCTAGTGTGGGAGGTGTTGTGCAGATAGACATGTATATCATAAATAGATGCTATTCCCATAGACACTAGTCTCTTCAGATAGCCATTGAGTACCCTGGCTGCATTCACATAAACAGAGACATAGGCCTTCTGTACCCGTTATTCATTCACCCATCCTACAGAAGCAATGTCTTCTGTACCCGTTATACATTCACCCATCCTACAGAAGCTGTCTTCTGTACCCGTTATTCATTCACCCATCCTACAGAACCATACCGTATGTAAACAATCAGTAGATTCCTTCATTGCATGAATCGTCTGCTGGTGTTTAAAGCATTTACAAACAGTTGATGTTTTGACTCTTCATATACTTTTCACCCTTCCCTCATCAATAACCCCTGACCTTTATCTCCTGACCCCTAACCTGGAAATGTACATTTCTCCTGATGGGAGACTGCTTTGCTGCTGTTCCCAGTGTCTGTGGAGAGGGTATGCAGCTGTAGCTACTGTTGTTAGAGGCCTGTTAGAGCCAGCCACTCTGTGCTGCTGTGACAGGCCCCTGAAGCCCTGCTACTGAGCCGACTGTTACAGGACCGAGTGGATGAGGAACTGATGCTCAAACACTGATTTAAGGCCAAAAGGTCCTACTGCCAGGAGTTATTCCTGGTCAGTTCATGTAGTTAGGAAAAACTCCTGTTCCTATAGTTCATTGAGCTAAAAAAAAAAAACATTCTGGTGATCACACCAAAGTTAAGAGGGACAGGGGCAGTGGGATATGCCTGACTGAAAAGATGACGTATTGTAGGAAAAAACTTTTTTGCACACTGATTCTGGCCACAGATTGGTCTGCCAGTCTGTATAGTATCCTATAGAAGGAGCATGAAATTAGTGATTTTTTAATTTATTTTTTAAGGGAATTTGATCATACAATTAATGTTTATCTGAGTGTGATGCATATGTATATATGTAAACGTTGGAGGAAAAATTATTATTATTGATTATAACTATTGTTAGTTGAGTTGGTGTGTGTGTCTGGGCTGAAGATAATAGTATAAATGTTATATGATAGTTCATATCTATGTATTCCAGTCAGTCTCTGTCCTCGTCCAAAAGCACATGCCTTCCTGATGCCGAGGGTCCCTTCATCAAACCTGTTTTATTCCTGCCCTCACAGGGCTTAAAGAAGCCACATAAACAGATCTGAGACCAGACTACATGTCAACGATGGAACCCATAAGATTGTGTGTGTGTGTGTGTGTGTGTGTGTGTGTGTGTGTGTGTGTGTGTGTGTGTGTGTGTGTGTGTGTGTGTGTGTGTGTGTGTGTGTCTTTGTGTGCTTGCATGTGTCTGTTACATCTGCATGTGTTATTTATTTTATGGTTCACCCCCTTCGGCATGGTGTAAGTGTCAGAGGATGTGGGAAATCAATGCTTTCCAGTAATCTCTTAGTTTGGTTTATCTGAAGAATCAGATGTGTATATAGATATCTGTAAAGCTGTAAAGAAAATGAAGAATGAAATAAATGTCATCCTTTAATGAGTCTCCCTCGTCTCCTTTATGAGATCATTCACACTCTGTTTTCTGGTCCGGAAAGTCCCCTGGGTACACTTATATCATATCTCATGTGTGCTGTTGCCTTATGTCCCTGTTTATGTAGTCGCCAGGCCAGCTTGTTCCTGTCGGTGGTGGTTCTGCAACTCCCCACAGTTCAACCAGCTGCTTCTAAAAGCCCTCTTTTTAGATTCCCTTCCATTAATTAAGAGTCCCAAATGGTTTTCTGTGTGCTCCAGAGGTGTGCTCATTCAAAAGCAGAGTTGGAGAGAAAGTTAACTGAATCATTTATACTATAGATAAGTATATATTTTTGTGTGTTTGCGGAACAGAAATGCGCTTTGCGCCTCAAATATTTGTTAATGGAATGTTTTGTGTATGGATTTTCGAAGCAGGGCACCTGTCAAAGGGCTTATCTCTTGGGTTGCCATGAAGTGGATGCAGATGATATACCTGAAGAAGGAGGTGAAGTGATTGGTGCACGTCGACTGACCTGTATGGTGGATGGAGTAAGGAAACCCACTTCGTCCATAGTATTGTTTTTTTTTGATGAGTCAGGCTTTATGAGATAACCTGTAAGAGCTTTTTGCACAAGCTCATCCAGTGTGATGAATGCAAAAGATTTGAGCATGTACCAAGTGTATGCAAAACGGGAGAATATCGTATGCCAGTTGAGGTTATATGCTGCAACTGTGGTGGCGAGCATGCGCCTGAGTCCCTGGATTGCCTTGTTAGTGTGAAGGAGACAGGTAGTTTGGAGGTGGTGAGAAGAGTGGAAGAAGCGAGTGGCGCTGAAGACGCAATGGTAATTGAGACTGCACCAGTGATTGTTTTTTTTTCTCAGCAATTTGAGGATCCTGATATATTTAATGACTTTATTTATGAATAGACAAAGACATCAATCACGTGACACCATTCATTCCTATGTGAAAACTCAATAGCACATTGAAGCCAAATTAAGTCAGTTAAGATGTCTCATGGAGCCATAACATGTGCAGTTTGAGCTACTCCAGGAAGTGATGTTCCAGGCTAGCTCTGTGCTGCCCCCTCTCATTGAGTAATGTTGCTTTCAAGACAACTGGGAACATGGCATACATAACAAGTTGAAGGCCGTCCGGGGTGATGCAGGCTGCCATTAGCAACTAAAGTATCCTTATAACTTTTTCTGTGTGCAATTCTAAAATAATCGGTTCAAGGACATACATCAGGTGTATTACTGGTACCACGAGTGTCCTCTAAACATTTTGCTTACACGAAGATTGAAATTTTTCCATTCACTATTTTGGGCGATCCTGTTTTCTGCTAACAATGCATGCAGTACCACGGTTGGCCTTGAACTTCCGTGACTTCAATGAGAGTCGTTCTCCCCTGGATATATTTCATGTGAAAAGGGTAGACTTTGTAGCATTTATTGCAATGCTCATAAACTGCACAGCACAAATGAAGATTTTTTTTTAATGTCTCTATTTTTGTATTTTGGATGATGTCGTTTTTTCGCCCCTTTCATACAATGGGTATGCTTTCTATAGTTTACCACCCGTACAGTAGGTGGCAGCATGCACCTTTAACGCTTATTTCCAGACCTCATAATACCATAGAAGAAGAAGAATTTAATGCACACTTTACAATTAGCTTGAAAAACTCGGGGATATTATTACAAATATTGCCGCGTATGTACGTCGGCAGATTGAGTTATCATGTTCGTGAGGAAGACATCCATAGGTTTTTTTTAGTGGTTACTGGAGGTTGATCTGAAGAATGGGTAAGTTAAGATGTTATCTAGCTAGCATGGGCGAAATGGCGACTGCTGACTGTAGTAGCTGGATTGTCAGTTGTTGTTGACATTTAGCCAACACAGTAGACCTCCTGACCCGTCGTCAGCATTGCTCCGTCTTCTCACTCATGCACGATCTAATGTTGCAGGTACAGCTTTGCGGAGTTCGATGTGACGCCGACGACGCAGTTTATTTGCTGAACGGCAAAGACCTTTGCGGAGAACGAGTCATCATTGAGCACGCTCGTGGTCCACGCACGGACCGTGATGGATATGGTGGTGGTGGGGGTTGTAGTGCCGGAGGTGGACGTAGTAAGTGTACTCTGTACATTTGTATAAATGCATCACATTAGACTTTTTTCTCAGGTATGATGACGGGGAGTTCCAGCAGGGGGCAGTAAAGTCATGAACACAACACTTCGATAGCTCTTCCAATGATACTAGATTATTCTCTGTGGCTGTTCCTTGCAATTTGGAGGCCCACTGAAATAATACCTCTGTAGTTGTATAAATTCAATTTGAATCAAGCACAACATTGTTTCAAGTTGTATTAGTCGTATGTACGGGTACGCATGGTATCCATCCATCCAACAAAATGCTTACTTGCAGCTTCATTAAATATTAGAACGTTTTTGTATGTATGCAGTGTCTCGTTTGCTGAAATGTCCTCTCAAGCCATTGCTGATCTTTTATCCCGTGAAAAACATAATTTGATGCTGCTGTTGAACACGTAGGGTTTGGGTTGGGGGTGTTCGATGTGGTGTTTACATTTCAGCTGTGTTGCTTGCTTTATGGCAGTGGAACACACTCATTAGTCTTTTTGTATGTGTGTGTGTAAACATCCCAGCTGTGATGTAAACTAAAGGATATATGAAGATGCAATATGTTCATTATATCATTTGACTTCAACATTAACAAAGTACTAGATGTTTCAATTTGAAAGAGGCCACTGTGGGCTGAGTTCATGTCCTTTCAGGCTAAGATGACTGCCTGTCCCGTTTTGCCTTGGCTTTCACCTTAATGTGTGTGTGACCTTTGACGTAGGACCTCTTGGCTGACCTTACCGGAAGCCATGATGACGGCAGCCTTTTGCCAAAAGACAAAGGTGATGGTGAGGAATCCCATTCTTTTTTTCTGTTTAAAAAAGAAATATCGCAAAGGTTAAAGCCAAAAAAACATGTTGCCGTATGTTAGCCAACTGTTAACCTCTCTAGGGTAGGGGGCAGTATTTTCACATCCGGATAAAAAACGTACCCGATTTAATCTGGTTATTACTACTGCCCAGAAACTAGAAGATTTGATTTGATTTATTACTACTGCCCAGAAACTAGAATATGCATATAATTGTTTGATTTGGATAGAAAACACCCTAAAGTTTCTAAAACTGTTTGAATGGTGTCTGTGAGTATAACAGAACTCATATGGCAGGCCAAAACCTGAGAAGATTCCAAACAGGAAGTGCCCTCTCTGACCATTTCTTGGCCTTCTTTAGCCTCTTTATTGAAAACAGAGGATCTCTGCTGTAACGTGACACTTTTTAAGGCTCCCATAGGCTCTCAGAAGGCGCCAGAACGTTGAATGATGACTCTGCAGTCCCTGGCTGAAAAACAGTAGCGCATATGGATAGTGGTCGATCTGAGAACAATGAGACGGGCGCACGCGTGCACGTGAAGAGTCCATTTTACATTTTCAGTCTTTGAATGAAAACGACGTCTCCCGGTCGGAATATTATCGCTATTTTACGAGAAAAATCGCATAAAAATTGATTTTAAACAGCGTTTGACATGCTTCGAAGTACGGTAATGGAATATTTAGAATTTTTTTGTCACGACATGCGTCCACGCGTCACCGTTCGGATAGTGTCTTGAACGCAAGAACAAAACAGAGGATATTTGAACATAACTATGGATTATTTTGAACCAAAACAACATTTGTGGATGAAGTAGAAGTCCTGGGAGTGCATTCTGACGAAGAACGGCAAAGGTAATCCAATTTTTCTAATAGTAATTCTGAGTTTAGTGAACGCCAAACTTGGCGGGTGTCAAATTAGCTAGCCCGTGATGGCGAGCTATCTACTCAGAATATTGCAAAATGTGCTTTTGCCGAAAAGCTATTTTAAAATCTGACACCGCGATTGCATAAAGGAGTTCTGTATCTATAATTCTTAAAATAATTGTTATGTTTTTTGTGAACGTTTATCGTGAGTAATTTAGTAAATTCACCGGAAGTTTTCGGTATGTTTGCTAGTTCTGAACGTCACATGCTAATGTAAAAAGCTGTTTTTTGATATAAATATGAACTTGATTGAACAAAACATGCATGTATTGTATAACATAATGTCCTAGGAGTGTCATCTGATGAAGATCATCAAAGGTTAGTGCTGCATTTAGCTGTGGTTTTGGTTTTTGTGACATATGCTAGCTTGAAAAATGGGTGTCTGATTATTTCTGGCTGGGTACTCTCCTGACATAATCTAATGTTTTGCTTTCATTGTAAAGCCTTTTTGAAATCGGACAATGTGGTTAGATTAACGAGAGTCTTGTCTTTAAAATGGTGTAAAATAGTCATATGTTTGAGAAATTGAAGTAATAGCATTTCTAAGGTATTTGAATATTGCGCCACTCGATTCCACTGGCTGTTGACTAGGTGGGACGATTTCGTCCCACATACCCTAGAGAGGTTAAACAAGAGAGCAGTTTGCATCCATTGTAAGTCATAGGATATATGTACAGTGGTAGATTTCTGTCAGTTTCTATGGTATCAGTTGGTAGTCGTAGATACCCCCCTTTTTTAGTATTGTTGATGTGATGTTTACTTTTTTGTATTTTATACAGCAAAATAAATGTTAAATTGAGGTTGAATCAAGGAAATAGGCATTTCTCTTCTTGAGCTTGTATGCAAAGAGCAAAAATGCTGTCTATTCCCTGTGACTGCTTTGATGCTCAGATGGACATCCACACTTATTCTAACTTAATATAATACATCAATAAAATCAATTTAGCCTCAAATAAATAATGAAACATGTTCAATTTGGTTTAAATTATGCAAAAACAAAGTGTTGGAGAAGAAAGTAAAAGTGCAATATGTGCCATGTAAAAAAGCTAATGTTTAAGTTCCATGCTCAGAACATGAGAACATATGAAAGCTGGTGGTTCCTTTTAATATTAGTCTTCAATATTCTAGTTTTCACCCCCGCTGTGCCATACTGACTGACGGTCTTGTCCGTGTTATTTTAAAGACGGTAGTGGTTACAGCAGCCGAAGCCCCACTGGCCGGGATAAGTATGGGCCACCTGTACGCACAGAGTACCGTCTTATTGTGGACAACCTCCAGTCGCTGCAGCTGGCAGGACCTAAAGGTGAGGACTGTATGTCAAGTCTCCATCTTTCTCTGAAAACGGGTCAGAACAAGTTATTTGTTTTAAGCACAAAAAAGCACCAAAAAAATGTGCCTGTTTATTAATTTATACAATATATTTTTGGTTGACAGGACTTCATGCGCCAGGCCGGTTGAGGTGACATATGCCGACGCTCATAAGGAGCGGCCCAACGAGGGGGTGATTGAGTTCTGCTCCCGCTCGGATAGTCCTGGGCCTACCAGGATGCAGCCGTTGGGTCCTTATGGCCCTCCTGTAGAAGGGGTGATATGTTTAGTTTGCTGTCATTCTAGTACCAAAGCTGATTAGTTACCCAGGCTTACAATGTGTTTGATCTCCCAGGTCTCGTAGCAGACGTCACTCTCGCAGCTGGAGCAGAAGTTTTGGCAGCCACTCCAGTTCTCGCTTACGGTAAGAAAACTGCCCTGCCAAAGAACTCCATTTCACAAGGCTGGGGTAGTTGCATAGATGAATACTTAGTTTATCCCAGAGAGGAAATGTCATTGTAACACATAACTAGTTTTAATTTGTGTGTTTGTTCTCCACAGGTCACACTCTCGTAGTACATGCCGCTCTCGCTCCAGGTCCAACCAGAAATCCTGTTCTAGATCCGGGAAGAAGTCCCTCTCCAAGTCACTCAAATCCCGTTCCAAGTCCCGCTCACGTTCTCGCACCAGGAAGTCCTGTCCTCACTCCCACATTCATAAGTCTCGCAGCCGCTCAGTGAGCTCAAATCCAGCTCTCACTCCGACGCCCTCATGTCTCGCTCCAAGAGTCAGTCTAAAGTCAAGTCTGAGCAGGAATCCAGAAGCCACTCCAAAGAGAAGTCTGTCAGCAAGAAGTCCCAGAGTCGCTACCCAACCCCCACAGAGAATGGAAACAGAGCGGGCCAAGTCTGCCTCCAACTCTCCCTCCCCACAAGAAGACCATCACCAATCGAAGTACCCCGCCATGCACTCGACCTCTCGCTCTCCCTCATGCTCTAAATCCTTCTCCCGTTCGCGATCCAGGTTGACATCCAAAAATTAAATTGCACTTGTTTTAGTAGGAAGTATGGAAGATGGTTTAAAAATAATTTACAAATCGAATGCAGTGTTTCAATTTGTCCCACTCTGAGCATTTGGTTTTATTGAAGTTTGGATTGTAGTGCTTTTTAACATTGTTTTTAACTTTGCATGAGAACCAGGCTGAAAGATTGTAGATTGCTGTGGAACACATTGTAGAGGAATTGTTCTCATTTTCTTTATCTGTATGAGATTGCTTATGCTCCATGTTATAGTTACTGGTTGATGATGTTTGTTTCAAGAGGAAATGATTGATTCTTATTTGTAATCTCTGCTTTGAATCTCTGGTAGTCCGGCATTAAGTCATAATTCATGATTGGTTATAGCTAGATGGCAAGGCATTATGTTATGACTATCTTCACAAATCAAAAATAGAGGGAAATGAAGATCAACAATCAGATGTTTTTTCCTGTTTGTTTTTTTCCTTAATGTTTTGATTATTAATATGCAGATGTATTGGTTTCTTTGATGCTGTCTGTATAGAGTCTAGACAGTTGTGATTGAGTATTGACAAATCATACAGCTTTAGTTTAATTTATTACTACACTAATTGCAAAGAGAAGATGTATGGAAAATCATGTCACTGTTTGCCCTGAGAAATCAGATTATTTACCCTCTAAATCAATTACATTTGTTTAAGGAAATGTGTTAATCACTTGTTAGTTAAACAGTTTTGATATATGTTCGGGTCCAAAGTTATTGACACCCTTCATTACAAAAAAATACCTGTATTGTATGCTCCAAATAAATGGGAAAGTTTTTACAAATAGAATATATTTATATGTATTTAAATGTAGCCTTTATTTAACTATACAATTGCTCAGAGAAAGATATTTTGTTGTTTAACAAGTAATCAATACTCCGGCGCCCTCCCCTTGCGAGGATTATGGCGCTGAACAATTTCACTAAAATGTTTTATGAGTTTGGAGAACACATTGGGAGGGATCTTTGACCATTCCTCCATACATTTTTTTTTCCAGATCCTTTATATCCTTTGGTCTGCGTTTATGGACTGCCCTCTTCCATTCAAACAATAGGTTTTCAATGTTGTTCAAGTCTGGAGACTGAGATGGCCAATGCAAAATGTTGATTTTTGTTGTCAGTTAACCATTTCTTTGTGGATTTTGAAGTGTGCTTGGAGTTGTCTTGCTCGAAGATCCACAAGTTTTAACTTCCTGGCAGAGGCAACCAGGTTTTTGGCTAAAATGTCTAGCAAAATAGCCCCATAATATCAAAGATCCACCACTGTATTTTAGAGTAGGTATGAGATTATCTTCTTTCGATGCCAAACCCACCACTGGTGTGAGGGGCCAAAGAGCTCTATTTTCATGTCATCTGACCATAGCACCGGTTCCAATCCAACTGCCAATGCATTTTGTGGTTGCTCTCCATTAATGTTTTTTCCTCACCAACCCTTCTAAAGAGCCTATTGGCATGGAGGTAGCGTCTAATTGGAGGAGGCAACTAATTGTAGATTTGGAGACCCAAAGATGCAACCAAGTTCTGTAGTTATCCAACTTTGGCGCTTTTATTTTTCTTTGCCTCCCAAACCATCTTCTTCACTGTGCGTGCGGACAAGATACACTTGCTTCCAATACCAGGCAAGGTCACAATACAGTTCCTTAAGCTGTGATTCACTTTAAAAAGTAGAATGTCAATGCAGATTTTATAAGAATCTCAGGGATGCCAATAATTTTGAAATCTTTTTGGGAAAGAAACTAAATCTCTGAGAAATTGTGTAATTTTGCAAAAAATGTTGAGTGTGCAATATAGCTCAGTATTTGAGTTATTTATTTTATACAGTCATTTTTGGTCATCTTTATCAAGCGTGCAAATAATTTTGGACCTGATTGTATGTTTGGCTTTGACTGTCCTATTATTTGAAGAGATCACCATAAGATGTACCTAATTATTTCAATAAATGAATCTACATGCGTACATATGTGTCAAATAATATGTGCAGTTTGATTTAATGTTTCAAAAGGAAATATGTTGAGACAACTAGGATACATTATAAAATGACTGGGCCCTCTTGGTGAATGTACTCCTGAATTTGACAAGTAGTTTAAGCGTATCAATACTCTATACATGCCACCATGTGGGTGTGATTAATACCTGTATACAGTGATAATACCAGTTGCTTTTAAACGAGTTTGCGTCAGTTCCCTGGATGCCCAGCACCAGCATGAGTACATTTAATTAGCTTTACATATGCAAGAATCTTCTCTGTGAATTTACACTATTTTCTCTTCAATTTTGGACATACGACTTGACCAAATTTACTTATGCTACAGACCTATATCCATCCTACCCTGCCTTTCTAAGGTCTTCGAAAGCCAAGTCAACAAACAGATTACCGACCATTTCGAATCCCACCGCACCCTCTCCGCTATGCAATCTGGTTTCAGAGCTGGTCATGGGTGCACCTCAGCCACGCTCAAGGTCCTAAACGACATCGTAACCGCCATCGATAAGAAACAATACTGTGCTGCCGTATTCATTGACCTGGCCAAAGCTTTTGACTCTGTTAATCACCACATCCTCATCGGCAGACTCAGTAGCCTTGGTTTCTCAAACGATTGCGTCGCCTGGTTCACCAACTACTTCTCTGACAGAGTTCAGTGTGTCAAATCGGAGGGCCTACTGTCTGGACCTCTGGCAGTCTCTATGGGGGTACCACAGGGTTCAATTCTTGGGCCAACTCTTTTCTCTGTATACATAAATGATGTCGCTCTTGCTGCTGGTGAATCTCTGATCCACCTCTACGCAGACGACACCATTCTGTACACTTCTGGCCCTTCTTTGGACACTGTGTTAACAACCCTCCAGACGAGCTTCAATGCCATTCAACTCTCCTTCCGTGGTCTCCAACTGCTCCTAAACACAAGTAAAACTTAATGCATGCTCTTCAACCGATCGCTGCCTGCACCTGCCCGCCTGTCCAGCATCACTTCTCTGGACGGTTCTAACTTAGAATTTGTGGACAACTACAAATACCTAGGTGTCTGGTTAGACTGTAAACTCTCCTTCCAGACTCACATCAATCATCTCCAATCCAAAGTGAAATCTCGAATTGGCTTCCTATTTCGCAACAAAGCATCCTTCACTCATGCTGCCAAACATACCCTCGTAAAACTGACCATCCTACCAATCCTCGACTTCGGCGATGTCATTTACAAAATAGCTTCCAATACCCTACTCAACAAGCTGGATGCAGTCTATCACAGTGCCATCCGTTTTGTCACCAAAGCCCCATATACTACCCACCACTGCGACCTGTACGCTCTCGTTGGCTGGCCTTCGCTTCATAATCGTCGCCAAACACATTGGCTCCAGGTCATCTACAAGACTCTGCTAGGTAAAGTCCCCCCTTATCTCCGCTCACTGGTCACCATAGCAGCACCCACCTGTAGCACGCGCTCCAGCAGGTATATCTCTCTGGTCACCCCTAAAGCCAACTCCTCCTTTGGTCGTCTCTCCTTCCAGTTCTCTGCTGCCAATGACTGGAACGAACTACAAAAATCTCTGAAACTGGAAACACTTATCTCCCTCACTAGCTTTAAGCACCAGCTGTCAGAGCAGCTCACAGATCACTGCACCTGTACATAGCCCATCTATAATTTTGCCCAAACTACTACCTCTTCCCCTACTGTATTTATTTATTTTATTTATTTTGCTCCTTTGCACCATATTATTTATATTTTATCTTTGAACTTTCTTCAAACTACAAATCTACCATTCCAGTGTTTTTCTTGCTATACTTTATTTACTTTGCCACCATGGCATTTTTTTGCCTTTACCTCCCTTATCTCACATCATTTGCTCACATTGTATATAGTCTTATTTTTTTTTCTTCTACTGCATCATTGATTGTATGTTGTTTTACTCCATGTGTAACTCTGTGTTTTTGTATGTTGTCGAACTGCTTTGCTTTATCTTGGCCAGGTCGCAATTGTAAATGAGAACTTGTTCTCAACTTGCCTACCTGGTTAAATAAAGGTGAAATAAATAAAATAAATAAAAATGAGTCTGAGACTTGAAAGCAAACTGTAGGTCACCGATTATCACAACAGAATATGCATAGCCTACCTGAGTAAGATCATTGCAAATGTAAAGCTTCTGTATTGCTTATTTCACGGTTAAATGGAGTCTTGTATTATACTACTAAGGCTGATATTGATTTCTAGCAGCGAGTGTCTGATTTCCAATTCAGTAGTATTTAAGATAACTGAAGTTATCTTGATGGTATAAATCAATAATTAATCAATTTCTGTTCAAAAGCTGTTGACTCTGCTACCCCCATAAACATGGAAAAGAGGAGAGACATGGATAGTTGTAGTCGGGTATATTTTAATATATATTTTCCAGTTACTTATAAATTAAGTGGTTTGTGATGGTTCATTATTGTATAGCTTAGTTAACTATTATTTGTCCCTTCCACAATCAATCTAATAATGAACATGACATGACGTAATTCAAACCATTTATCACAGTCATATTGTGTCCTCAAATTTTTTATCAGCTTTTATCAGCAGACTTCAGTGATGTCAAACTTGTTCCCTCACAGAATCATCAGAGCGTGACCAGGCTTTATGATGATATGCACCAAGCAAGGTGCGTACACACACTAGGATCGTTGTTGCTGTCCTCACTTCAGTTCATGGTTGTCTAATGTAAATACTGCACATGTGTAATGGCTAAGAGGTGAGCACTAGACATTCTACTAATACTAACTGAACACCACATATACAGTACCTTCAGAAAGTATTCATACCCCTGAACTTATTTCAGATTTTATTGTGTTACTGCCTGAATTCAAAATGGATTTTCTCCCCCATCTACACACAATACCCTATCATGACAAAGTGAAAACATGTATTTTTTTTGCAAATGTATTGAAAATGAAATATAGAAAACAAATCAAACTTTATTTGCCACATGCGCCAAAATACTGTATCTCATTTGCATAAGTATTCACACCCCTGAGTCAATACTTTGTAGAAGCACTTTTGGCAGAGATTACAGCTTTGACTGGACTTGGGTATGTCTGTATTATCTGCACATCTGGATTTGGGGATTTTCTCCCATTCTTCCTTGCAGATTTTCTAATGCTCTGTTAAGTTAGATGTGGAGTGGCAGGGAACAGCATTCTTCAAGTGTTTCCACAGATTTTCAATGGGATTCAAGTCTGGGCTTTGGCTGGGCTACTCAAGGACTTTCACATTCTTGTTCTGAAGCCATTCCAGCATTGCCAGTCTCCCAGTCCCTGCCGCTGAAAAGCCTCCCCATAGCATGATGCTGCCACCACTGTGCTTCACGGTGGGGATGTTGTTAGACAGGTGATGAGCTGTGTCTGGTTTTTCCTGACACAGTGCTTTGCATTCAGGCCAAAGACTTACATTTTTGTCTCATCAGACCGCAAAATCTTTTGCCTTATGATCTCAGAGTCTTTCTCGTACCTTTTTGCAAACTCCAGGCGTGCTGTCGTGCCTTTTTCTCATTAGTGGCTTCCATCTGGCTACTCTCCCATAAAGCCCAGATTGGTGAAGTGCTGTATAGACGGTTGTCCTTCTGGCAGGTTCTCGTATCTCAGTCAAGGAACTCTGTGGTTCTGTCAGAGTGGTAATTGTGTTCTTGGTCATCTCCCTAACCAAGATCTTCCTTGCCTATTTTTTCAATTTCCCAGTGATGGAGAGCACTGTGCTCTTGGAAACTTTCAACACTCTAGGAATAGTTTCCCAGATATATGCCTCATCATAATTCTATCTCGGAGCTCTACGGACAGTTCCTGAGACTTCATGTTATAGTTTCTGCTCTGACATGCATTGTCAACTGTAGGACCTTAAACAAATCAAATTTTATGTCACATGCGCAAAATACAACAGGTGAAATGCTTACTTACAAGCCCTTAACCAACAATGCAGTTTTAAGAAAATCCCTAAAAAAGTAAGAGAGGGAGAGGTTGTTGTCCTTGCACCACATGGTCAGGTCTCTGACCTCCCTATAGGCTGTCTCATTGTTGTTGGTGATCAGGCCTATTGTGTCATCGACAAACTTAATGATGGTGTTGGAGTCGTGCCTGGCCGTGCAGTCATGAGTGAACAGGGAGTACAGGAGGGGACTGAGCATGCACCCCTGAGGGGCCCCCGTGTTGAGGATCAGTGTGGCAGATGTGTTGTTACCTACCCTTACCACCTGGTGGTGGCCAGTCAAGAAGTCCAGGATCCAGTTGCAGAGGGAGGTGTTTAGTCCCAGGGTCCTTAGCTTAGTGATTAGCTTAGAGGGCACTATGGTGTTGAACGCTGCTGTAGTCAATGAATAGCATTCTCACATATGTGTTCCTTTTGTCCAGGTGGGAAAGGGCAGTGTGGAGTGCAATAGAGATTGCATCATCTGTGGATCTGTTGGGGCGGTATGCAAATTAGAGTGAGTCTAGGGTTTCTGGGATAATGGTGTTGATGTGAGCCATGAACAGCCTTTCAAAGCACTTCATGGTTACAGACGTGAGTTGTACGGGTCGGTAGTCATTTAGGCAGGTTACCTTAGTGTTCTTGGGCACAGGGACTATGGTGGTCTGCTTGAAACATGTTGGTACTACAGATTCAGACATGGAGAGGTTGAAAATGCACTTATTGATGAAGCCAGTGACTAGTGTGGTGTACTCCTCAATGCCATCGGAGGAATCCCGGAACATATTCCAGTCTGTGCTAGCAAAACAGTCCTGTAGCTTAGCATCTGCTTCATCTGACCACTTTTTTTATTGATCTAGTCACTGATGCTTCCTGCTTTAATTTTTGCTTGTAAGCAGGAATCAGGAGGATAGAATTATGGTCAGAATTGCCAAATGGAGGGAGAGGGAGAGCTTTGTATGCGTCTATGTGTGTGGAGTAAAGGTGGTCCAGAGTTACTAGGCTACTAGGAGCGCCGCCTCTGGGTGAGCGGTTTCTTGTTTGCTTATGGCGGAATACAGCTCATTCAATGCTGTCTTAGTGCCAGCCTCTGACTGTGGTGGTATGTAAACAGCTACGAAAAATACAGATGAAAACTCTCTAGGTAGATAGTGTGGTCTACAGCTTATCATGAGATACCACACCTCAGGCGAGCAATAGCTCGAGACTTCCTTAGATATCGTGCACCAGCTGTTATTTACAAAAATACATAGTCCACTGGCCCTTGTCTTACCAGACACCGCTGTTCTATCCTGCCGGTGCAGCGTATATCCAGCCAGCTGTATGCTGATAGTGTCGTCGTTCAGCCACTACTCCGTGAAGCATAAGATATTACAGTTTTGAATGTCCCGTTGATAGTTTAATCTTCCGTGTAGGTCATCTATTTTATTGTCCAAAGATTGCACGTTTGCTAGCAGAATGGAAGTGGGGGTTTATTCGATCGCGTACGAATTCTCAAAAGGTTCGTAAGCTTTTTTCAGAGAACGTTCTAAAGTCTGAACAGTTTGAACAGCGTGCGCGCACACACACACACACACACACACACACACACAGTTTTATCACTTTTCTACCAGCCTTGGCAGTTTCTCGCCGTTCCCTCCTCTCCTCCCTAGATTAGAGAGGCCTTGGAAGGGCCCTCCTGCTGTCAGCTTTTTCAGAGTTATCATGTGTAGTCTACCAGCCTCTGTTTTCTCAATCATACATTTCTCCCTCTTACATCTAGATGTTCCGCTAGCGGAACACCGCTCCAATATCCAATGATAGGGCGTGGCGCGAATTACAAACTCCTCGTAAATCCGAAAACTTCAATTTCTCAAACATATGACTATTTTACACCATTTTAAAGACAAGACTCTCCTTTATCTAACCACACTGTCCGATTTCAAAAAGGCTTTACAACGAAAGCAAAACATTAGATTATGTCAGGAGAGTACCAAGCCAGAAATAATCAGACACCCATTTTTCAAGCTAGCATATAATGTCACAAAAACCAAAACCACAGCTAAATGCAGCACTAACCTTTGACGATCTTCATCAGATGACACTCCTAGGACATTATGTTATACAATACATGCATGTTTTGTTCAATCAAGTTCACATTTATATCAAAAAACAGCTTTTTACATTAGCATGTGACGTTCAGAACTAGCATTCCCACCGAACACTTCCGGTGAATTTACTAAATTACTCACGATAAACGTTCACAAAAAACATAACAATTATTTTAAGAATTATAGATACAGAACTCCTTTATGCAATCGCCGTGTCCGATTTTAAAATAGCTTTTCGGTGAAAGCACATTTTGCAATATTCTGAGTAGATAGCCCGGCCATCACAGGCTAGCTATTTTGACACCCACCAAGTTTGGTACTCACCAAACTCAGATTTACTATAAGAAAAATTGGATTACCTTTGCTGTTCTTCGTCAGAATGCACTCCCAGGACTGCTACTTCAATAACAAATGTTGGTTTGGTCCAAAATAATCCATCGTTATATCCAAATAGCGGCGTTTTGTTCGTGCGTTCCAGACACTATCCGAAATAGTAAAGAAGTGTCACGCGCATGGCGCAATTCGTGACAATAAAATTCTAAATATTCCATTACCGTACTTCGAAGCATGTCAACCGCTGTTTAAAATCAATTTTTACGACATTTTTCTCGTAGAAAAGCGATAATATTCCGACAGGGAATCTCCTTTTCGGCAAACAGAGGATAAAATCCCAAAGGCGGGGGCGGTCGGGTCACGCGCCTAAGCCCAGTGTCCCTTGATCGGCCACTTGAGAAAGGCGATAATGTGTTTCAGCCTGGGGCTGGAATGACGACATTCTGTTTTTTCCCGGGCTCTGAGCGCCTATGGACGACGTGGGAAGTGTCACGTTAGAGCAGAGATCCTTAGTAAATGATAGAGATGGAAAAGAAGTTCAAGAAATGGTCAGACAGGCCACTTCCTGTAAAGGAATCTCTCAGGTTTTGACCTGCCATTTGAGTTCTGTTATACTCACAGACACCATTCAAACAGTTTTAGAAAATTTAGGGTGTTTTCTATCCATATGTAATAAGTATATGCATATTCTAGTTACTGGGTAGGAGTGGTAACCAGATTAAATCGGGTATGTTTTTTATCCAGCCGTGTCAATACTGCCCCCTAGCCCTAACAGGTTAAAATCAATTTTTATGTGATTTTTCTCGTAAAATAGCGATAATATTCCGACCGGGAGACGTCGTTTTCGTTCAAAGACTGAAAATGTAAAATGGACTCTTCACGTGCACGCGTGCGCCCGTCTCATTGTTCTCAGATCGACCACTATCCATATGCGCTACTGTTTTTCAGCCAGGGACTGCAGAGTCATCATTCAACGTTCTGGCGCCTTCTGAGAGCCTATGGGAGCCTTAAAAAGTGTCACGTTACAGCAGAGATCCTCTGTTTTCAATAAAGAGGCTAAAGAAGGCCAAGAAATGGTCAGAGAGGGCACTTCCTGTTTGGAATCTTCTCAGGTTTTGGCCTGCCATATGAGTTCTGTTATACTCACAGACACCATTCAAACAGTTTTAGAAACTTTAGGGTGTTTTCTATCCAAATCAAACAATTATATGCATATTCTAGTTTCTGGGCAGGAGTAATAAACAGATTAAATCGGGTACGTTTTTTATCCGGCCGTGAAAATACTGCCCCCTATCCATAACAGGTTAACTTGTCCCACATTACTACATAGTAACACAATGGTCTAGTCACACATATTATGGAATTATGACTCTAAACACATTTCATACATTTATGATTTCAGGGTGGAATCCTTTAGTCATTACTTTAAACATATAAATTCCTTTATCAGCCTGTTCCCGAGAAAGCAGTATATTGTTCTCATCAGACTCGTTAAAGGAAAAAAGGGATTCTGCCAATCCATGGTGATTTATCGCAGTCCTTATGCCCAGAAGTTATTTTCAGTCATAAGAGACGGTAGTGGCAACATTATGTACAAAATAAGTAAAGTAATAAGTTACAAACAAAAAAACACAATCGGTTGGGGGCACTTAAAACGTCTGCCGCCTTCTCTGGCGCCATCTTATGTGTTATAGATGGATGGAGGTAGTTTAAAAAAGTTTTACTTTATTATTTAAAGCAAAGCAGTTACATATAGTCAAAGTTAAAGATGCATTATGCAGAAATCGCTCTGCCAGTTCCCGGTTGCTAAAATTCGAATAGTTCACTTAATTTCAGTTTGTGACAAAACAAGCAAAAAAAGAAACGTCCCTTTTTCAAGACCCTGTCTTTCAAAGATAATTCGTAAAAATCCAAATAACTTCACAGATCTTCATTGTAAAGGGTTTAAACACTGTTTCCCATGCTTGTTCAATGAACCATAAACAATTAATGAACATGCACCTGTGGAACAGTCGTTAAGACACTAAAAGCAAGAACTGGCAAACATGGTGCAGTCCATGAGGAGGAGATGCACTGCAATACTTAATGCAGCTGGTGGCAACACCAGATACTGACTGTTACTTTTGATTTTGACCAACCCTTTTTTCAGGGACACATTATTCTGTTTCTGTTAGTCACATATCTGTGGAACTTGTTCAGTTTATGTCTCAGTTGTTGAATCTTATATTCATACAAATATTTACACATGTTAAGTTTGCTGAAAATAAACGCAATTGAGAGTGAGAGGACATCTCTTTTTTTGCTGCGTTTACCATAAGCCGACGTCGTTTTAGAGAATTTGGCAGTAAGTCCAACCATCCTCACAACTGCAGACCATGGGTATGGCGTTGTGTGGGCGAGCGGTTTGCTGATGTCAGTGTTGTGAACAGAGTGCCACATGGTGGTGGTGGGGTTATGGTTTAGGCAGGCAGGCATAAACTACGGACAACAAACACAATTGCATTTTATCGATGGGCCAAAACGACATTTAAAAAAAAGAGGCCCTTTTTCTCCCCAATTGGTAGTTACAGTCTTGTCCCATCGCTGCAACTCCCCTACAGACTCAGGAGAGGCGAAGGTCGAGAGCCACGTGTCCTCCGAAACACGACCCTGCCAAGCCGCACTGCATCTTGACATACTGCTCGCTTAACCCGGAAGCCAGCCGCACCAATGTGTCAGAGGAAACACTGGCCAGCTGGCAACCGAGGTCAACTTTCATGCGCCCGGCCCGCCACAAGGAGTCACTAGAGGGCGATGGGACAAGGACATCCCGGCTGGCGCTGGGCCAATTGTGCGCCGCCTCATGGTTTTCCCGGTCACAGACGGCTGTGACAGCCTGGGATCGAACCTGGGTCTGTAGTGATGCCTCAAGCACTGCCCTTTATTGTTGGCAATTTGAATGCACAAAAATACCTGAGGCCAATCAGTCAACTGATATTGAAAGACCTTTTTCTTTAAAGGTATCTGTGACAAACAGATGCATATCTGTATTCCCAGTCATGTGAAATCAATAGATTAGGGCCTAATGAATTTATTTCAATTGACTGATTTTCTTCATGAACTGTAACTCAGTAAAATCTTTAAAATTGTCGTATGTTGCGTTTATATTTTTGTTCAGTATAGTTACTGTTGCTAAAAGTTTTGAAGAATTTGAAGTTGGGAAAGTGGTCACAGTAGCTGATTTGTGTCAAACGTTTGTTTACAAAAATTGTTTACAGTGAATATAATAAAAGGTTGGGAGTGATGTCACAAATCCCATGAAAGTGGATGGAGGTCAAGCCACACTAATAAGAAGCATGCCGAAGATTTACAGTGGGGACTCTTGCTTGGCAAGCACTAGTATTGAGTAACCCAGGAATGTCACGAGTTATTTGACACGAGAAAGCTCGAAAAAATTGCTCTACAGAGCACCAATAGGCACAATGAACGGCTAAATTACATCCGGACACGATGGGTCCGCAGTGCTCCCCTGATGCTCCTCCTCCTCATCACTCTATAGGAGCTAGTGACGACCGAGGTTGAGTGGGTCGTCAGTAGTTAGCACAGCCGCAAAGTCATAAACCGCACACATTTCTACAATTTATCTTATTAAAATCGAATTATACACCTAACCTTAAACACACTGTTAACCTTATGCTTAACCTTAAATGAAGACCCCAAAACATGATTTTTATTTTGACTTTGTGGCTGTGTTATCTAGTGGAGACGGGATGAGGGACCATCTCCATGCGGCCGCTTTGTCGGGGGTGGGACTAGTGATCGTTGTTGAGGAAGGCTGACTATCCTACTAACGTTACGATCTTACTGGTAGATAGATAGATACATGTTAATTAAAGAATCTCACAGGTCGACAATAACTTTGGCTTGTTTAAATAATGGTTCAATTTCAAAGGTGTTGGCTGAAAAACCTTATCCTGCAGAGTCCGTACTGTCGGGGAGTTCTACCATCGAGAGAAAGTTATATCCCTGAGTTCGCATTTTGCCTCCTGTTTGGACATCGACGCGCTGGATACAGTACCACATCAGGTTAGTAGCCTACTATAGTCTAACATACTATAGTAGTGTACAAGTAGGCTATTCATGATTTTGTTGAACTTGTACAATGAAGTGATTTTGTCTGCAAAAGTTGTAACTGGAGATACATTCCACTGTCGCAACGTTTGCAGTTAGTTGCAATTAAAAAACGACATGGGGGCAGAGAGGAAAAGGAAATGCGAGAGGGCGTACTCCGCCCACGAAAATAAGACAACGAAGTGAGGAATTTTTGTATGGAGGTCATTGCAGCCTATCTTTGAGGACATGTATTTCCATTGTTAGAACGGTCACTTGACTATCTTGTCAATATAGATACTCTTTGATATAGGCTTTTTACGAGTATTCATGACTCCAATTACATTGCATTAAGCTGGCTGGCTAAATTGAGTTATTGGACGTCCCATTTAGCCTTGTGAGAGAAATGGCGCAACGCTGCCCAAATGCAAATACACATCGCACGCGATACCGTTTTGGAAACATTAAGAATTGAATTTTAATATTAGCTATAAGTAATTGTTCTAATAAAAAGATACACTTAACTGTAGGGATTCAAGTTCTGTCACTGCGACTGATTTCCGTCATATGGATTCTGGAGAGGTCGTTTTTGAGATGTAGATCTGGGGGTGTTTGGAGATGAAAGCCTACTACAGACAGTCTGTTCAACTAAATATATTCCCAAATAAATGTTCTCTCAAATTGTATTTTCTTTGTTAAGCTGTGTGCACTCAACTGCCATGCATGATTGTAGCGGACACTTCAATGTTCAGACAAAGCTGGAATTAAATACAACTCGCACCACCGTGTTGCTCAGCTCAAACAGCAGTGTATAGGCAACTCAAAGCCTATACTTCATCACTCAGGAAGTAACTTTCCAGTGCTTCTATTTTTGACATTTAATGTTATTAAAACTACACCAGACAACCAGAATAGTTTACCTATTTACTTAGTCGTCTTCTATGCGAGAGTAATATTCCTCTCGAGGTGCATTCAAAATTGGGAGAGCCATAGGCGGTAAAGATGTATTCTGGCAAGCAGTCGATGCACAACAATTCTTGATGTAAGCGCAATTCCTGATGCACTCTTTGAAAGCAGTGTTGGCCTTTGTTAAAAAAAAATGGGGATCCTAGTTTTACACTGAACAAAAATATACATGCAACAACAATAAACATCCAACATTTTCAAAGATTTTACTGAGTTACAGTTGATAAGGAAATCAGTCAACTGATATTGAAAGACCTTTTTCTTTAAAGGTATCTGTGACCAACAGATGCAAATCTGTGTTCCCAGTCATGTGAAATCCATAGATTTGGGCCTAATGATTTCACATGACTAAGAAAATGTAGGCACTCACTACTGTAAGTCGCTCTGGATAAGAGCATCTGCTAAATTACCAAAATATAAATGGAACACATATGCATCTGTTGGTTACAGATACCTTTAAAATAAAGGTAGGGGCGTGGATCAGAAAACCAGTCAGTATCTGGTGTGACCACCATTTGCCTCATGCAGCGTGACACATTTCATTCAATGTAGTTGATTATGCTGTTGATTGTGGAATGTTGTCCCACTCCTCTTCAATGGCTGGGGGAAGTTTCTGGATATTGGCGGGAACTAGAACATGCTGTCGTACACGTTGATCCAGAGGCTCCCAAACATGCTCAATGGGTGACATGTCTGGTGAGTATGCAGGCCATGGAAGGACTGGGACATTTTCAGCTTCCAGGAATTGTGTACATATCCTTGCGACATGGGGCCGTGCATTATCATGTGAAGCATGAGGTGATGGCAGTGGATGAATGGCATGACAATGGGTCTCAAGATCTCGTCACAGTATTTCTGTGCATTCAAATTGCCATCGATAAAATGCAATTGTGTTCATTGTCTGTAGCTTATGCCAGCCCATACCATAACCCCACTGCCACCATGGGGCCCATCTTCCTCTACCTCCTCAGCATAAGACACCTTCTGCACTACTCTGATCCTGGCAACTTCAACCTGCTTTTCTCTCACAGGACACCTGATCTCCAGCACCATGGGTAGCCCTACAGTTTACACACACCGATACTACACATTCCTTTGTCTCATGTCCTCCTGCACACTTCTCACATCTAGGAATATCCCACCTACACACTGCTGCCACATGACCATAAGCTTGACACCTAAAATACTGTAATGGGTTTGGGACAAAAGCTAACTGACACATCCTGACTTGACTTTGTCTGGTAAAGACTCTGCATCAAATGTCAGGATTACAGATCGTGTCTTCTCTGTTTCACCACGCTCTCCACCAGGTCTGCGTCACAACAAATGGCGGGCGTCACAGACACCGGGAATCTTCAACTTCAGTTGACCCTCAACACTTAGTCACTCCAGTTAACACTCCTTTCAACAGCGCCCTGCTCCAGAGAGGAAAGTAAGTCCTATTTCTTGTCCCCAGTTTCGTGGTGTGGAGCGCACGCTCCCTCTGGAAGGCAGAAGTGCAAAAAATCTACAAGATTCCACTTCCACAAAAAATCAACAATATTCCACTTCGAGTCACTTTCACCAACCCAACATTCTCCAACCTCTTTTCCACCCAACCCGACACCACATATGGAGTTGCCAGAAGGAAAAGATCCATTCTGTCAAAAAATCTCAGAATCATCTTTGACATCATCAGGACGAGGCTCAAACTCTGCGATCTTCACCACACCTGCCACCGTAATTAATTCATCCTCACTCTCATCATGTTCAATTTCCTTAGCTCTTCTAAAAGTTCTGTGTGATCCACCTCTGCATATTCACTCAAAACATGTTCCACTTTTCAATTTTTCTTCCTGTCTGCCATCTTCACCTTGATCAGATCTTCCGGAAGGCTTGTGCATTCATTCCCCCATTCCATATATGCTTATGTTCCACTTTCCTCCTTTTTTCCCTTTCCACCCATCTTACCCTCACCTCATGGCCACACCGGCAGCCACTGAAAAACTATTCTGACCTGTACCCCATGCGGCATCACTTTACAAATGCAGTTTTACAACCAGAGTTTCAAGTATGCTTTAGGAGCAGTTGTGCAACAAAGCTCTTAAAGGAGCAATGGCATCTTAAACTGGCATTGACATACTTTGTAATATAAACCTACAAATACTTTTTTTTGAGTGAATAATTATTTGTATATTTATTATAAAATAGTAACAATCAGGATGTTGTGTCCAATGGGGTAAATGCAGATGGACAAACCCCAAGCTTCATCCTATGTACATTGTAATGCCACTATGCTGCATCAGTTAGGCTACAGGTGATAATGCTTATTGCTAATAGCACATCTAATAATGTGGGGACCTAAACAAGGGGACTGGAATTGGTCAAACTAGCAGTTTAATACATGAGTAAAATGATCTTCTTTCCCTAAAAGCATGATGGTCATGACTTTCTGACATTAAAGGGGAGGTTGGCTCCAGATAATCGATCTGAGATCGACTTAAGTTTCAGTCATGGGATTAATTTCTCGTTAACCCCTGAGACTGCTGTACAAAATGCGTTCCAGCTGGAAATGTGGACTGGAGTGGAGCAAATCCACCGTAAAAGCCAATTAATGGTCAATCCGAAATCTGCAGTGGCAGTACAGTATTTAAAATGATGCAGCCTACGGAGAAGTCGGAGCGTTCAGACTTCTTGCGCTTCGGGGAGCTGTTATACACATCCAATAACTTGTTGCGCACCACACGTAGTGACTCAGCGCTAATCTCTATAGCCATCCAGCTCATTACAAGCAACTGGCTAAACAAAAAGACAAGGCCTTACCTCTTCTGAGATGTTGGAGTTCGTTTCCCGGTACTGCACCGTTTTTCCACCTGCATCTCCATCCCAAATATTTTTGGGCCTGTTACAATACATCAATCATGATGGATTTGACAAATATCCACTTTGTTAGATACGATTTGTTGAATCTTCGCCACTCCATTGTCCGTCTATCTCCAATGGTCTGCATTCTATTGACCTCTTTACCACATCGATCCCCATTACCTCCCTGATCTCTTTCCAGGAGTTCAAACTTTAGTGTCTTTGAAATCCCTACAGGAGGTATCATAAAGATGTATCTTATTTGTGAACCTGTTCTGATAGCCTTTTGTCAAAGTTCCCCATGTTTATTGTCAAGGAAGTGAGTTTGTGTTTATATAGGATGTACCGCGCCACCTACCGTCAACCAATCATGTCAATGTAGAGGCGCACGGCATCGCTATACGGAGCTCGATATGGGCTATGCAAGCCTCTGGAGGCTCCGCAATCACGTCACACATTCCGTACGGAGCCTCCGGACCACATTGCCGGATCAAGACTCAGGTTTTTCACTTTAAATTGTCTAACAAAAAACAATGATTACAAAGTTTTTTTTTTAAAACATACAACTCTATGCACAAGGGCTAGGCCACTTTGAACAATTTCCACTGAACATTTTTACAAAAACACATTTACAGTTGAGACAAAGTTTGGTAACAGAATGCCAGTTTGTTTGTGCTGTCATTCTGTTACCAAACCGCATCTGCATTGTTCTTCAAGTAAATGCGTTTTTGTAAAATTTTCTGTGGAAATTAAGTAGTTCTTGGAGGGTGAAGGGTTAATGTGTCCTACGCTGAGTCAGACCCCCTGCAGTAACTTCCTCATTGTGTTGTGTCCAGCCCTGCAGATGACTGCATTATGAGAGGGCTTATAGATCCCACTGGGCTCTGACTTCAGCAGTCTCAACACAGAGCACTATCATTACCCCTAATAGACAGGTCTAACTCTAATTACTGCACACACTACATACCTTTTGACCGGCTTGCCTTTGATTTAATGATTCGATTTTTTTTTAAAGATGTTTTGTTGCCTTTTTTATATCGAGATGGTAGAGAACCAAATAGTTTCTTTGTGATCAAGGGTGAGATGGAGGTAGAAAGAGAGGGGGGTGTGTTTCTCTCTTTCTGTGAGAGGGGGGTGTGTTTCTCTCTTTCTGTGAGAGGGGGGGGTGTTTCTCTGTGAGAGGGGTGTGTGTTTCTCTTTCTGTGAGAGGGGGGGGGGTGTATTTCTCTCTTTCTGTGAGAGGGGGGGGTGTATTTCTCTCTTTCTGTGAGAGGGGGGGGTGTATTTCTCTTTCTGTGAGAGGGGGGGGTGTATTTCTCTCTTTCTGTGAGAGGGGGGGGGTGTATTTCTCTCTTTCTGTGAGAGGGGGGGGTGTATTTCTCTCTTTCTGTGAGAGGGGGGGTGTATTTCTCTCTTTCTGTGAGAGGGGGGGTGTATTTCTCTCTTTCTGTGAGAGGGGGGGTGTATTTCTCTCTTTCTGTGAGAGGGGGGGTGTATTTCTCTCTTTCTGTGAGAGGGGGGTGGGTTTCTCTCTTTCTTTGAGAGTGAGAGGCGTAGCAGCTTTAGCAGCAGGACTCTGGCAGATCAAACGTTCTTCCTCTGGATTAGAGAAAGGTAGAGGGGGAGAGCAGCTCTTTTGTTGTCTCTGATAAACCTCATTCTTAAAGACGGGCCATAACAACAAACATGAGTGCGCTGACCTTTACATTTTACATTTCTTACATTTTAGTCATTTAGCAGACGCTCTTATCCAGAGCGACTTACAGTAGTGAATGCATACATTTAATTTCATGCATTCTTTTTTTTTTTTAATATATATTTTTGTACTGGCCCCCCGTGGGAATCGAACCCACAACCCTGGCAATGCAAACACCATGCTTTACCAACTGAGCCACAGGGAACCACAGTGTGTGTGTGTGTGTGAGATGGCGAGGTGACCATCTTTGTGGGAAGGTGATGTGCTCTCCTCTCGCCCTTCAGCGCTGTGGCACCAACAATAATTCACCAGCGCATCACACAATTCAATGCTGCACAGCACCCTCTCTATACCCCCTCTCTATACCAGGGGTAGACAACTAGATTGAGCCGCAGGCCGATTTCTGTCGGAGTGAATGTTTGGTGGGCCGGAAAATAATTATCAATAATTTGCACTGCAAATTGACCACAGCTAAGCCCAAAAATGGATTATTTTCAAATACCATAATTTCATACCTTGATTACATTAAGACACAATCACATCTCTTTTTTTAAATTTGTGAGAATACTTGAACAGATCTTGGGGGGCCTACAAATATTCACTGGTGGATGCCTGTTTCTGACCACTGCTCTATACCGTCTCTCAACCCACACTTACTCTTTCTCTCTCTACCTCCCCACCTCTGTCTACAATCCCTTTATCTCATTCTCTACCCTTCCTTAAGGCGTCAGCATGCTTCAGTGTGGCTGGCACCTAGCCGAGAACCGAACGAGTGTGCTCGCATGCTCCCTTAAAAAACCTTCACTTGAAATACGAGCGATAGTACTGTTTGTCCATTTTGAGAAGCCGTAGCCAGTATACACTTCCTCAAAATAGTCCGAATTCATCTAAGATAACTCAACTCAAGAAATCTAACATTAATTTTGACGTTTTTTTCCCCAAGGAGATCTTAGTCGCTCAATTTTATATTAACTAAGACATGTCGTGCAGTATTTCTCAAAATTTCCTTTTGCATGAAAACGAGTCTGTCGTTGAATGACAACAAATACTTTATTGAAGAATCCCTACTGTTGACAAATCACCAACTTCAGCTTGCCTTAAGAAAAAATGTTGTGTGCCAAACAACGTCAGCACAAGAACTGTTCGTCAGGAGCTTCATTAAATGGGTTTCCATGGCCGAGCAGCTGCACACAAGGCTAAGATCACCATGCACAATGCCAAGTGTCGGCTGGAGTGGTGTAAAGCTCACCGCCATTGGACTCTGGAGCAGTGGAAACATGTTCTCTGGAGTGATGAATCTGGGTTTGGCGGATGTCAGGAGAATGCATAGTGCCAACTGTAAAGTTTTTGGTGGAGGAGGAATAATGATCTGGGTCTGCATGGTTAGTGCTAGGCCCCTTAGTTCCAGTGAAGGGAAATCTTAACTACAACATACAATGACATTCTAGATGATTCTGTGCTTCCAACTTTGTGGCCACAATTTGGGGAAGGCCCTTTGCTGTTTCAGCATAACAATGACCCCGTGCACAAAGCGAAGTTCATACAGAAATATTTTATGGAGATCGGTGTGGAAGAACTTGATTGGCCTGCACAGAGCCCTGACCTCAACCCCATCAAACACCTTTGGGATGAATTGGAACACCGACTGCGAGCCAGGCCTAATCGGCCAACATCAGTGCCCGACCTCACTAATGCTCTTGTGGCTGAATGTAAGCAATGTTCTGAGTGGAAAGCCTTCCCAGAAGATTTGAGGCTGTTATAGCAGCAAAGGGGGGGGGGGACAAACTCCATATTTATGCCTGTGATTTTGGAATGAGATTTTTGACAAGCAGGTGTCCACATACTTTTGGTCATGTGTATATCCTGATGCCTAGTCACCGTACCGATGCATATCTAACCCTACCACTCCAGTATCCATGCACATTGTAAATATGGTATTGGCACTGACCCTGTATATAGCGTACTTACTTTCTCGTGTTCTTATTTCTTGTGTTTTTGTTCTACTTTACTTTTTTAAATACATGTTTTATAGTACTACTGCATTGTTGGGATAGAGCAAGCAAGAAAGGCATTTCACTGTAGTAGTGCACGTGACAATTAAACTTAACTTGATCCAGCTATGGTCCAAACGTTCAATTGAGAACTCAAGGGCTGGGTATACCCACCTTGGCTTAAGGCTAAGTAGGCCTATACATTTTATTCATGACAACAGAATTCCACGGCAGTCAGAGTCAAGGCTATCCTGCTGGCTATAGTAATAGGGATATAATTCCTAATTTATATTAGCCTACCTCAGAAAGATATGAGAGGCGTCCATATCTGGGTCACAACACCGCAGGAAACCTATCTACTCTGCATTCTCAGAGAGTTCACTGAGTTCATGGAGATAGGACAGCAGCACAGGGCCGGTGGCAGAACTAATTAGTTGGACGTGCATTTGATTTCCATTTTTTTTTTACGAGGCCTCCTATGAAAACGGCAACCAAACAATAGTCACTTTGTGAGTAGCTCATTTCATGGACAACACGTTTCAAATGAGAAATTTAAGGACTAATTTGGCCGCTGCACCGAGAGATCTACACAAATATTCAAGCACTTTTTTTTCTTTATTTTTTTTGTCCCCTGTCACTTTTCTCTTCAATGTCACATTCGATTCCCGATCACATTCACTGTCACCAAGCAAATTCTTTACTACATTTTATAAAGTCAATAATCGCTCTATAAAGCAGGTAGGCCTATCTGCTATATCTCATACTCCACTTCTCTTATCGTAATCCCTAACACTGTAGCTACTATGCTACTGGTGGGTAAGTGGCTAGGTCCTCAAACAAACTCTCCTCATAGGCTATTTTAAATATTTATGTAGTTGTTACTCGTTTTATAATTCAAGAAGCCAGGTACATTTTATTGCATTGTCTCTTTTAACAACCATTTTTTACTTTTTATATAAAAAAATATATATATGTGTCACAGCCCATGCTCCAAACAGCCTCTGAACAAAGAAAAAAACATCCTGATAAAGGCCATGGACAACCTGGGGAAAAAAGCTAACTCAGTCTCTGCAACCAACAACGGGAAATTATGTGGTGTAAACCAACCATATTATAAACCAAATTGGCCCACATAAAGAGAGGAGGGATGCTGGTGTTCACCAGAGACATTCCGTCCTTGAACAGTTCCTCCACCAACAATCTGAAATGCCCGACGGCACCAATCTGTCCAACTGTTGGGTAATCTTAAGCTTGTTCCATAAGTGAGGTGTGAAGAAACTAAAAGCCATTTTACCTAAATCTGTACTGACATAAGGAATTTCAAGAGTTAGCCATCCCTGTGAGCGGGTATGGTATCTCATGCTTTCATAGGTTAGTAAGGATGTTAGGCAATGTGGGAGTTTTTGCGTAAGCGCTTTGTAAATTAACAGAATGCGATGTTCCAACCTATAAAAAAACCAGTAAGGGCCAGCCGCTTTCTGAGAGCGAATGCAATGATGAGTGCAAAATTGATCACGGAGGGCGCAGTGTTAAATAGCTTCCAACGGGCTTCAATGAAGTGGGAGCTGCATTAAGTAAATAATGGTGTCATAGTCTAGGACCGGTAGGAATAACTGAATGATCTGCTTTCTACTATTAAGCGAGGGGCACAATCTATTTCTATAGAAATCCAGTTTTATTTTCAGCTTCTTAGTTAACTCACCGATGTTGTTTTAAAAGACAACTTATCAACGATCCAAATGCCCAGGTATCTACAGTGCATTCGTTAAGTATTCTTTTTCCACATTTTGTTACGTTATAGCCTTATTCCAAAATTGATTAAATAATTTTTTCCCTCATCAATCTACACACAATACCTTATAAGGACAAAGCGAAAACAGTTTTTTTGATTTTTTTTATAGCAATTTTATTCAAAACAAAAAACTGAAAGCTTATTTACATAAGTATTCAGACCCTTTGCTATGATATTTGAAATTGAGCTCAGGTGCATCCTGTTTCTATTGATCATCCTTGATGTTTCTACAACTTGATTGGAGTCCACCTATGGTAAATTCAAATTGATTGGACATGTCTATGTAAGGTCCCACAGTTGACAGTGCATCTCATAGCAAAAACCAAGCCATGAGGTCGAAGGTATTGTCTGTAGAGCTCAGAGACAGGATTGTGTCGAGGAACAGATCTGGGGAAGGGTACCAAAACATTTCTGCAGCATTGAAGGCCCCCAAGAACACAGTGGCCTCCCATTTAAGAATGATGAAGAAGTTTGGAACCACCAAGACTCTTCCTAGAGCTGGCCGCCTGGCATAACTGAGCAATCGGGGGAGAAGGGCCATGGTCAGGGAGGTGACCAAGAACCTGATGGTTACTCTGACAGAGCTCTAGAGTTCTCTGTGGCGATGGGAGAAACTTCCAGAAGGACAACCACCAATCAGGCCATTATGGTAGAGTGGCCAGACAGAAGCCACTTCTCAGTAAAAGGCACATGACAAGCCCACTTGGCGTTTTCAAAAAGGCACCTAAAGACACTGACCATGAGAAACAATATTCTCTGGTTTGATGAAACCAAAATTGAACTCTTTGGCCTGAATGTCAAGCATCACGTCTGGAGGAAACCTGGCATCATCCCTACGGTGAAGCATGGTGGTGGCAGCGCCATGCTGTGGGGATGTTTTTCAGCGGCAGGGACTGGGAGACTAGTCAGGATTGAAGGAAAGATGAATGGTGCAAAGTAGAGATCTTTGATGAAAACCTGCTCAGGACCTCAGACTGGGGGCGAAGATTCACCTTCCAACAGGACAACGACCCTAAGCACAAAGCAAAGAACGCAGGGGTGCCTCTAAATGTCCTTCAGTGGCCCAGCCAGAGCCCGGACTTGAACCCGATCGAACATCTCTGGAGAGACGCTCCCCATCCAACCTGACAGAGCGTGAGAGGCTCTGCAGAGAAGAATAGGACAAACTCCCCAAATACAGGTGTGCCAAGCTTGTAGCGTCATACCCAAGAAGACTTGATGCTGTAATCACTGTTAAAAGTGCTTCAACAAAGTACTGAGTAAAGGGTCTGAATACTTATGTAAATGTGATACTTCTGCTTTTTGTAGTGTGTAGATTGATGAGGGGGGAAAAACAGTTTAATCAATTTTAGAATGAGGCTGTAACCTAACAAAATGTGGGAAAAGTCAAGGGGTCTGAATACTTTCCGAATGCACTGTATAAGAAGGGACACGGTCAATTTGGGCTCCATTGACGGTGCAGATACTTCAATCTTGGAAGTCATTATAGTGGTCTCTAGAAAACATGTACTACAGATGCAAAGGACAAACATTATAGTCCATTGAGCCCATTTCAGCCATTACCGGCGTGTGTTTGATAGGTCACTGCAAACGTTTCTGCAGTCCTAACAATAACGTAGAAAAAGAAAGAGCACAAGCAAGAGTTGGAAAGAGTCGCAAGAATAAAATGAAAGCAATCAATCCAGTGAGATTTAAGTAACAAGTGGATTTTGCACCACTAAAACACAGGACATTTCTGGCTGAAATGGAGAACTCTACAGGTGGGCGGGGCATGCGCGTTTAAGGGTATTTATATGTTTAAGGTAATGACTAAAGAATTCCACCCTGAAACGTAATTATTAGATTATGTAACATGTATAAGGAATAATTAGTGATAAACTTAAGTCCAATAAGGTTTGGTCGAGACAAGTATGGGAGAGAAATGTGTGTGACTAAGAAAATACAGAGGACAATTAAACTATTCATGACCTGACCTGGTTGGAACTCTAAGAAACTTACGACAGGAAAGGGAGTCCTGTCAAGGTCCCTCTAATCTCGGGAGGATAGAACTGCCAGCCTGGTAGTGATAAATGAGGACTGTGGGGAAAGATACATCCCACCTACGTTTGTGTGGGGGTGAGAGTTATAAAATGACATGTCTTTGCATTTTGGACTTTAGAACGTTCTCATGAATAAAGAACCAACCTTTTGCAGAATCTGAGTCTTTGCCTAATTATTATTAAACCCAGGGTCTTACAAACCTCTGGGATTGGTCAAAGCTTAAATAATTGTTAGTTATCATCATTGGGATTGAAAATTCTCGTGACAGCGTTGCTAAAAGTTTAATAGAGCACGTGTGTGAGAGATTCTTCTATCTGTGTATAGGGATCCTTGGTGTGAGAGAACGTACTCTAGTTGCAGTCAAACCAGATGGGGTCCAGCGTCGCCTTGTGGGGCAGATCACGCAACGCTTTGAACAGAAAGGCTTCAAACTGGTGGGCCTGAAGATGCTACAGGTGAGAATGTCCAATTCCAAATGAACCCCAAAGCTCCTGCCTCCTAGGCATCTGAAAGGATTGGATAGGTATAAGTAGTATGATAATAAGCAATATGATAGTAGCCTCAACTTGTCCTCTGATACAATATTTGGAACTTGTCATGGATGTGGTTTATTCATAAATGACTATGTAAATACCAGACTTTAAAATAAAGGTTAACCCAATGTTGGCTTTCTTTCAGGCACCAGAGGAGCAGCTCTCTCAGCATTACCATGAGTTAAGGAGGAAGCCGTTTTACCCCAGTCTCCTGCACTACATGACCTCTGGTCCCATAGTTGTTATGGTGAGGGTTCCTGCCTCTGTCTAGCCTCATAATCTAAACTTCAATTGCTCCGTTTCACGGCTCGATTCAATCTGTAGCTCTGAAGTTCAGCGCGATTGAAAGGTAAAGGCTGGAAATGATGGCTCAATTGGAAATAATCTTTTACATTTCAAGCATGCTATAGCACTGAACTTCGGCGATATGGATTGAATCAGTCCACACTGTTTTCTCACTTCACTGATCAGTCTGGGTGTCCTCTAATAGATGGATGCCTGGACAGTTATTTCTATAAAATAACTGGTACGATCAGCTGTTAAGGCCCTTGCTCAATGGCACAACGGTAGTAGATGGTTGCCATGATCTGAGACCAGCAGCCCTCCTTTTGCCAGTTCAGTTTTTCATCACTCAGCCCTAGACTCTACCCACCTCCTCTGGGCTACCTACTGTACCATTATTCAATTAGTTTTGAGTAATGACCCTCCAAATCGGTTTTAGTGAAAAGATGGCCAGATGAAATGAGAAGCCACGTTTATACCTGGTTCTAACATTTGTCCTGACATTCTGATTCTGCCTACATTTATAGACAGGTGTAGGCGATTTAAAAGAAGCATTGTGATCAGATCTTCCTGACCACTGCCTCCAGAGGCAGTCAGGGCTGTAGTCATGTGTCTGGTTGGGCCAGTAACCAAAAGATTGCTGGTTTCGAATACCTGAGCCGACAAGGTGAACAATCTGTAGATGTGCACTTGAGCAAGGGACTTAACTCTAATTTGCTCCAAGTGCGCTGCACTACTATGGCTGACCCTATAAAACGACACATTTCACTGCACCTATCCGGACGCAAGTAATCACCCAGGATAAATGGGGCTAGATTGTGAAACAATAATTAAATAAAGCAATTCATTTTAGATTCCCAGACTACACTGCCTTAACTTATGTTAAATTCAAAACCACCTAACCACTTGTGTAGGGATTAGATAGTGGCAGTGTGTTCAAATATCGATTTAGTGCCAAATTGATTGACTTTAAATTAACTTGCTGAATTGACTGATTTTGAAATGGGATTGCCCTAATCCTGATTGAGAACTAAATGAATTGTTGTTGTCTAGGTGTGGGAGGGTTATAATGTGGTCCGGACATCCCGGATCATGATAGGAGACACCAACCCAGTCGAGGCCCAAGCAGGCACCGTTCGAGGGGACTTCAGCATTCACATCAGCAGGTGAACCTTTTTCAACAAAGATTCAAATTGAAAGATGTTTCACGTTACAATAATTGGCACAATACCCTTTTCAACAAATATTTTAAGATAATTGGATGACAATATGAATTTTGAGGCAATAAAATGAAAGGATGTCTAAACATTGAACTTTATCATTGAGTGTGTTTTGAAAATGGGAGCATCATTTCAATGGCAAAATACTAAACTGGACTTCAAGCCATTAACAACGAACTAATGAATGTAGGTTTGTGTTTTTTATAGAAATGTGGTCCATGCCAGTGATTCGGTAGAGGGGGCTCAGAGGGAGATCCAGCTGTGGTTTCATCGAAAGGAACTGATGGATTGGGACTGCTGTGACCACAGCAGTACCTATCAGATATGAGAAAGAGATTGTAGGCAGAGATGGAGAGAGTTAAGCATTTCATTATACTGTTGTATCCTGTGCATGTGACAATGAAACTTGAAAGAGTGAACAAGGTAGAACGACCAATAGGAATAGTGGCTCCATAACCATACCTACCTCTTTATGTGTCTTGCTTGCAACACTCAGTGCCCCACGTGCAATACTCAGCCCTCTCCATCGTGTTGGCTCCAATACCCCTGAGCCTCCTAACTACTCTTATAGTGTTCGGTCCTCGCCATATGTGCAGTGCGTTCGGAAAGTATTCAGAGCCCTTGACTTTCCACATTTTGTTACGTCACAGCCTTATTCTAAAATTAATTAAATAGTTTTTTCCCCCTCATTCATCTACACACAGTACCCCAAAACGACAAAGCAATAACAGGTTTTTACAAATGTTTGCAAATGTATAAAATATAAAAAACTGAAATATTACATTTTACGTAAGTATTCAGACCCTTTACTCAGTACTTTGTTGAAGAACCTTTAGCAGCAATTACAGCCTAGAGTCTTCTTGGGTATGACGCTACAAGCTTGGCATACATGTATTTGGAGAGTTTCTCCCATTATTCTCTGCTGGGTCTCTCAAGCTCTGTCAAGTTGGATGGGGAGCGTCGCTGCACAGCTATTTTCAGGTCTTTCCAGAGATGTTCGATCGGGTTCAAGTCCGGGCTCTGGCTGGGCCACTCAAGAACATACAGAGACTTGTCCCAAAGCCACTCCTACGTTGTCTTGTATGGGTGCCTAGGGTTGTTGTCCTGTTGGAAGGTGAACCTTCGCCACAGTCTGAACCTGCTCCAGAGCACTCAGGACCTTTCATCAAGGATCTCTCTGTACTTTGCTCCGTTCATCTTTCCCTCGATCCTGACTAGTCTCCCAGTCCCTGCCGCTGAAAAACATCCCCACAGCTTGATGATACCACCACCATGCTTCACCGTAGGGATGGTGCCAGGTTTCCTCCAGATGTGACGCTTGGCTTTCAGGCCAGAGTGCAATCTTGGTTTCATCAGACTAGAGAATGCTGTTTCTCATGGTCTGAGAGTCCTTTAGGTGCTTTTTGGCAAACTCCAAGTGGGCGGTCATGTGGTTTTTACTGAGGAGAAGCTTCCGTCACTCTACCGTAAAGGCCTGATTAGTGGAGTGCTGCAGAGATGGGAGAACCTTCCAGAAGGACAACCATCTCCACAGAGGAGCTCTGTCAGTGACCATCAGGTTCTTGGTCACCTCCCTGACCAAGGCCCTCGTCCCCTGATTGCTCAGTTTGGCTGGGCGGCCAGCTCTAGGAAGAGTCTTGGTGGTTCCAAACTTCTTCCATTTAAGAATGATGGAGGCCACTGTGTTCTTGGGGACCTTCAATGCTGCAGATTTTTTTTTTTGGCACCCTTTACCAGATCTGTGCCTCGACACAATCTTGTCTCTGAGCTCTACGGACAATTCCTTCGACCTCATGGCTTGGTTTTTGCTCTGACATGCACTGTCAACAGTGGGTCCTTATATAGACAGGGGTGTGCCTTTCCAAATTATGTCCAGTCAATTGAATTTACCACAGGTGGACTCCAATCAAGTTGTAGAACCATCTCAAGGATGATCAATGGAAATAGGATGCCCCAGAGCTCAATTTCGAGTCTCATAGCAAAGGGTCTGAATACTTATGTAAAGGTATTTCAGTTTTTAATAAATGTGCAAACACTTCTAAAAACTTGTTTTCGCTGTCATTATGGGATATTGTGTGTAGATTGAGGGGAATAACATTTTTTTAAAAATTTTAGAATAAGGTTGTAAAATAACAAACTGGAAAAAAGGAAGGGGTCTGAATATTTTCTGAATACACTGTATTTGGACAGTGGAATTAATTTTAATTTTGGCTCTACTCCAGCATTTTGGATTTGAGATCAAATGATCGATATTACAGAATGTTAGTTTATTTGAGGGTGTTTTCATGCTTATCTGTTTTACCATTTAGACATAACAGCACTTTATATGTTAAGTACCCCCATTTGAAGAAGTATTTGAGCAAATTCACTTATAGTGTCGTCTAAATGTTAGTATTTGGTCCCTTATCACTTGGATTCAATGACTTCATCAAGCTTGTAACTTTACAAACTCATTCGCTGCATTTGCAATTTGTTTTTGGTTTATTGTGGGACATGTCTTGCCCAATATTAACTGAATGGTGTCATTTTATTTCTAAATGAGCTGAGAAGATGTTTCTGAAAACTTCCAAATCCATGCTGATGCTGCCATGATTTCCGAAAATTCATTATCACAGTGTATCACCCACTACAATTATGCAGTACAGTGTAGTCAGCAAGAATTTTAGCATTTACACTGGTGGGCCCCGGTGGCAATAAATTCATAAAACCAAAAGCTTACCATGACTTGGAAGAGTTCCGGTGTTGGATAGCCAGCTAGCTAACATAGCATCCCTCTCTGTCTATGAGTAGGCTAAACTAGCTAGCTGCATTCGCTAGGTAAGTGAAAAAATACAAAATATAGATATCTCTTTTGCTTCTCCTTCATTTTTGAAGAAATTAATTTGTTTAAAACTGTTCAACTATTGTCTTTCTCTCTTTGAGTCAACTACTGAACATTTTATGCACCGCAGTCTTAGCTAGCTGTAGCTTGTGCTTTCAGTACTAGATTAATTCTCTGATCCTTTGATTGGATGGGCAACATGTTAGTTCCTGCTCTGATAGAGGATGTCCTCCGCAAGTTGTCATAATTACTGTGTAAGTCTATGGAAGGGGGTGAGAACCACGAGCCTCCTAAGTTTTCTATTGAAGTTAATGTACCCAGAGGAGGATGGAAACTTGCTATCCTCTGGCTACACCATTATGCTACCCTACGGAGTGCTGCTGAAGACCTTCATTGCAAAACAGTATGTTTTAAACAATTATTTAGGATAGTTTTATCTAAAAAGTATAACTTTTTAAATGTTTCACTATTTACATTTTTCTGAAATTCACTGAGGAGGTGGTCCTCCACTTACACCAGTGGGGGCTCCTCAGAGGAATATCATCTTTGTGTCTCTAACTTTGTGATTATTCATGATTTTTTTATGATCCTGACAACATCCAAATTAATGTACGATTTTAAAACAAATCCTTATATTTTCACTTCCAAAAAGGTGACTCAAATGACACCTGACATCATTCACCATTCAGTTACTATTGGGCAAGACATGACCCAAAACAAACTGTAAATGCATCCAACAAGTTTGTAGTCACAAGCTTGATGTAGTCATTGAGTGTGGGGGACTAGATACATAAAATGCTTTTATGTCTCAATGGTAAAACAGACGTGTATGAAAATATCCTCATAGAAAACATTTGATCTCAAATCCAAAACACTGAGTACAGAGCCCCCCCCCCCCCCCCCAAAAAAAGAAAATGTAGCTTCACTGCCCAAATATGTGGTGAGGACTGTATGTTGTTGAGTTGCAAACGCATATTCTCAAAGCCCGCCCTCATCACTATACATGTGGTAAAGACGTCAATAGAATGCGACCAAAACAATGAGAATGCCATGGACATGCCACGCACGTGTCCCCCCTGTGGGGATAGATCCAGAATCCCCTCATTGCCAGCCATCAAAATTATCCTACATTTAGTCTATCGTTTATATGTGTATTTAATAACTGTTGAGGTAAAAATCTGAGTATAATGATTGTATTGATGTCAGCCCCAATGTATGTTCATGTCATCGTCACCAATCAACTGCATTACACTTAAGCGGCTTCATATACCATCACTGAAAACTGTCGGATATAAAAAATATATATTTTAGTAAGCACATTGTTGGCCTGTTAGAACATATGAATCATGACATATTTGACGAGTATACACTTTGTTAGATAAGCTTTTTTGAATGGACGCCAATGATGGTTTCCTTCTATTACCTACGGTCTGATTTTCATCAATCTCTTTACCGCATGTATAAAGTGACTGTCGCAATTGCCACAGATACTCTATCCCAGGGGTGTCAAACTCATTCCATGCAGGGCCGAGTGTCTGCTGGTTTTTGTTATTTTCTTTCAACTTGTGTAAGACCTAGACCAGGTGAGGGGAGTTCCCATTACTAGTTGTAATGGCAACCTTGGGGGTTGGAAAGGGGGACTTAGGGGACAGGTGGTGGGGGTAGGGAAACCCCCAACTGCTCTTTTTATTACTACTAACTCCTCTAATGGGATCAATGGGATCATGCATTTCTTACTTTTGAGTGGCAGCCCACCGGTACAATAGGAATATGGAGAATATTGAAGGGATAGTATGAACTGAATATATGAATTGATATGAATATTGTACCCCCCCCCCCCCAACAAATAAAAACTTGATAAAACATTTTTGTGGGGCTGCCAGTGTAAATGTTTTTTGTGCGTGAAAGAGAATGTTTTGAGGAAACACCTCCTGAAATCAGTGTCATAGCCAAATGATTTGTTGGCATCTTAAACTGAACAAAAACATAAAACGCCAAGATTTTACTGAATTATAGTTCATATAAGGAAATCAGTCAATTCATTAGACCCTAATTTATGGATTTCACATGACTGGGAATACAGACACTGTATGCATCTGTTGCTCACAGATTCCTTAAAAAAAGTTGGGGCGTGGTTTAGAAAACCAGTCAGTATCTGGTGTGACCACTATTTCCCTCATGCAGTGCGTAGAGGCAAATAGTGGTCACACCAGATACTGACTGGTTTTCTAAACAACGCCCCTACCTTTTTTTTTTTTTTGAGTTTGGGCTGTGGAATGTTGTCACACTCCTTAAATGGCTGTGCGAAGTTGCTGGATATTGGAGGGAACTGGAACACACTGGCGTACACGTCGATCCAGAGCATCCCAAACATGCTCAATGGGTGACATGTCTGAGAATGCAGGCCATGAAAAAACGAACATTTTCAGCTTCCAGGAATTGTGTACAGATCCTTGCGACATGGGGCCATGCATTGTCATGCTGGAACATGAGGTGATGGCGGTGGATGAATGGCACGACAATGGGCCTCAGGATCTCATCATGGTATCTCTGTATTCAAATTGACATCGATAAAATGCAATTTTGTTTGCTGTCTGTAGCTTATGCCTGCCCATACCATAACCCCATCGCCACCATGGGGCACTCTGTTCACAACATTGGCCAGCAAACCGCTCGCCCACACAACGCCATACACGTGGTCTGCAGTTGTGAGGCCGGTTGGACATACTGCCAAATTCTCTAAAACAATGTTGGAGGTGGCTTATGGTAGAGAAATTAACATTGAATAATCTGGCAACAGCTCTGGTGGACATTCCTGCGATCAGCATGCTAATTGCACGCTCCCCTCAACTTGAGACATCTGTGGCATTTTAGAATGGCCTTTTGTTGTCCCCAGCACAAGGTGCACCTGTGTAATGATCATGCTGTTTAATCAGATTCTTGACATGGCACACCTATCAGGTGGATGGATTATCTTGCAAAGTACAAATGCTCACTAACAGGACATAAACAAATGTGCACAACATTTTAGAGAAATTAGCTTTTTGTGCGTATGGACAATTTCTGGGATCTTTTATTTCAGCTCATGAAACATGTTTTGTTTAGATTTTTGTTCAGTGTAGAATGAACTACTGATTTGGCTCGTTCACACTCAAGTAGTACAACGGAAAGTTTTTACAAACAGAAATGATTACACAAGCTTCGTGTTGTGTATCACAACCATTGTGTCAAGACTTTGGCCTGTGGGTAAGGTTTATAACCCCCCATAAATACCTTTCTCCCTTTCATCTCTTGACTCTACTGAAGGACTCTTGAAAAGCCTTTGTTAAACATAGAGTCGGGGAACATCAAAAGGTGGGGGAAAGGAACCATATTTCGGTAATCCAACCAGTTGAAAATATGCGTTGGTACTTAATGAATATGATGTCAGTTTAGTTGTCATCTGAGACATTCTTATTAATGACAGGATGACATAAACGGTATCTGGGAAAGTCTACACATTCTAGTTATCAGATTCACATGGAATTGTTGTGCAATTTAAATGTTTAAATATGAAACTATTTGTGAAAAGATTAAATGTAATCTTAGCTTCCAAATGAGAGAATTGGGTTTTCATAAGGTTCGAGCTCTGCTCAATCAGTGGCCCGCCCCTGTGAAGAGACATTGGTTATAAACTATGAAACACACCCATCTCTCCCCCCACTATATAAGCCCTTTACGAAAATATAACTTTCTGTTCCGAGTACGCGAGGCCTGCAGCCTCACATTAAAAGGACTCAGATAATAAGCTGTTCCGGGTACATTAGGGCGACGGTCCGATGTCAGAAGGATTCAGATAATAAGCTGTTCCGAGGACGTGAGGACGACGGTTCCACGTTAAAAGGACTAACATGTCAACTACAGAACTAAGCCAACCTCAGCGTGAGCTTTGGTTGCGAATGCTATGAACTTTGAACTCTTATTCACTACAGAAGTGATACCTCCTAGCCGTTGAGTTAGCAGCGGCTGTTCCGCAAATGTGGGCTAGGAAAGGACGGACGACGGATCCAGTCTAACACACAACGATGATACTACAACGTATCCAGTTTACCACCAGAGACATTCTTCCGAGGACAGGAAGATCTGTCGGGCGACATGGCCTTCCATCTACAACCAACCTATTGAGGCGCAGTTAAGAGTAAATATTTATTGCATCCTTTTCGAAATGGGCTGTCATTTAGAATGCATAAGATACTGTATTTACGATAGCATAGCTTCTCCCTTTGTTCCTTAGTCTTCCCGCTCTTTCACTCAAACCTAACCCCCTTTGTGTAACCAGCCGCTCGGCTCCGTCCACCAGGGACGTTTTCTGTATGACATCATTTGCATTCTGTGTATATGTAATTCTGTGATTAGTTAGGTATTTAGTAAATAAATAATTAAACCAAATTTTGTATTTCTGATTCAACTTGTTAGCCAGGGTTCGTGAAGATAACCAAGAATTCTACGATGTTCAGATGAGACTGAAATAAAGTGACGATTAATATTGACTGCTATTGATGTAAAATATTACTAGGTCTTTAAGAGTTTATTCGGAAGATAACAGCTCTATAAACATTCTTCGTGGTGCCCCGACTTTCTAGTTAATTATCTACCTGATTAGCTTAATCAGGTAATATTAATTACAGAGAAATTATTTTATAGAATAGCATGTCATATCACTTAATCCGGCATAGCCAAAGACATGACAATTGTGTCAAATGATTTGTACATTGTTTGCACAACCTTAGTGTGAATGGGGCCTGAAGAGTTTGTTGTGAGCTGTAAGACAAAAGATCTCTTCTAGGACATACAGTCAGTACAATCATGAACACAGTTTACATATTGCTGTGTCACTCTTTTCCTGACTAAACATACTGCAGTCAATTACATGAGGAATAGTTATTTTTAAACCATCGCCTTAAAGGAAAATATTACTCAAACTATCTTTTGGTGTTTGTTTCATTAGTCCACTGTTGTAGTGATACGCGGGTTGACTCATAATCCGCCGTCCCTGTGGTTATATCCACGGGGCGTGCGGGCTTAAGGTCATGAAATATTGTGTGGGTGAAGGGCGGGTGGGTGGCGGGTAGGTGGGTTGAATACAGACAAAACAATGCATTAAAAATCTATAAATGTATCATTCTTGTGCAATTCATATCTATAGGCTACATTTATTTTCATGATTTGTTTCTGACGTTATTGCTTATCCTAAGCCTATTGTTTAGGGGGTAACTGTAGTGCGCCAAATACACAGCAATTGACAAATGCTTTTGGGGAAAAAAGTTAACGTCGATCCACTGAGGAAAAAAGGACAATGGCTAGGGTTCCATCCAATTAGTCACAGATTTATATGCAAATATTATAAAATCAGCATATAAACAATATGCGCATTTTCCAATCAGAGATGTGTTTCCATCAAATTGACTTGTTGCAGATAAAAGGCTGTGCATGATGCACATAAAAGTACCCTTTGCGTTTAAATTCCCATGTACCGAATAAAGAAATACAAGTTAAATGGGTTTCCATCGCATTTTCAACTCTATTGATGGTTTTCTCACAAATAAATATGCATTATAGAGTGCGTTCACTCCGGTATTGGCAGGTGGGCTCACTCCAGTATGGTACATGTTGGCTAGAGTGCATGTATATCGCCTACATTATGAGATTATTATGGACAATTATTTTATTTTTTTTGTCAAACGGCAGCCAGAATAATCCTGTCACCAGAATAAGACCCTCAATATTTATTGGAAAGGAGCATCAAGCTCATCACATTGCACTTTCACCACCTCATGAAGTTCATAACTTATTGCATCTGTTGCCTAATAAACTGCATGCTTTCCCAAGTCGTAGTGGGAGGACCATACAACTTTTCTTGCTTGTTTACCCAACCGTGGGACAGACTGTTTGTTCCCACACTCGGGAATCTGACTCTCTATTGGTTACACAGTCTCTTGGCCTCCCATCCTATTCCAACCACCTCTTGCCGAATTTGTATTCACGTTACCTGATGAAATTGCTGTACAATATGATCTTCTTGCCATCTGATAAACATTCAAATGTCTTAAATCAACACTGCAGAGTTCACTGTCCTCTGCCATGCCCTGATTGTATTACTGCTGATGATATCTGGAAAAATGCATGTACACCATGGCCCATCGACTGTTGCTAACCCCAATTTTGACTTGTGCTCTGATATCAGTTTCACTGATTTCTGCTCTCGTAAAATCCTGGGTTTTCTGCACATTAACACAAGAAGCTTGTTACCTAAAATCGATCAATTGAAAGTGTGGGTTCACAGAACCAATCCAGATGTGTTGGTCATTACTGAGACGTGGTTAAGAAAGAGTGTTTTGAACATTGATGTTAACCTTTCTGATTATAACCCTTTTCAGCAAGACAGATCTTCCAAAGGTGGTGGTGGCAATCTTTACCAAGGAACACCTTCCATGCTCAGTTGTCTCCTCCAAGTCTGTCCCCAAACAATTTGATTTGGTGGTTTTACGCATTACCCTACCTGCCCTAAGCTCTCTCCTGGCCCTTTACACCTAAGTCAATTTGTCCTGCTAGGTGACCTAAAATGGGACATGCTTAAACCACCTGACCAAGTCCTAAAGCAATGGGACTCCCTAAATCTTTCTCAGATTATTACCAACCACCCAGAAAAGGCTACTCTCCTTGATGTTATCCCACAAATAATCCTGATGGGTATCATTCTGGTGTTTTCTGTAATGACCTTAGTAATCACTGTTTTACAGCCTGTGTTCGTAATGACTGCTCAGTGAAACAACCTGTCCTGATTTGTCATAGACTCTTGCTAAAAAACTTTAACGAGCAAGCCTTCCTTCATGACATGGCCTCTGTAAATTGATATAGAATCCGCGTCGAAGACGCTTGGACCTTCTTTTTGATATTTTCAGTGGTATTGTTCACAAACATAAAGTGGTGATTTTAGCATGTACATCTTGGTGGAGCAAAACAAATAAATAGTGGAATGTGTGCCAGCAGAGCCACAACACTAAACAATACATTAATTGCAATATAACGGTGACAAACGGTACCCACAAACTGTTAGGGCCTACATAAAGCTGTCCCAACATCTTACCACTGCTACACCTGGCTATCAGAAGAGCCTTGTCCGACAGCTAAACAGTTCATTAAACAAATTTGGTTTCTAATGTCAATTGAGATGTACAAACTACGGCATAAGGGGACGACAAGCGGATAAGAGGCAATCCGTAATTTTGATTAAGACAATGAGTGAGCTAGGACGGACGTCAGGTTAGTCAATATAACTATTTGTTTAGCACTTTTGAAATGTACAGCGACAGAATTCAGAACATGGGCCGTTCTTACACCAAATTAGAACCGTGGGATAAATAAAGGGGGCATATAAGCAGACAATGAAACCTCTTACAATATTTGATTATTACATTTCTCAAAAACAGGTTATAGGCTACAGTAGAACAGTCAGAACATTAGGCGAAATTAAATGGGGTAAATAGACCAAATTACTAGGCTGAGGCACATGCTACACAACATACAATTAGTATTACTTTCTTAGCTACAGTATACATAACAGTATACATATCTCCCTGGCATATTAGATCATTTATGAAGCAGCATACAATACATTTTTGGACCCACATTGTGCTCGGCTCACTTGAACAGGAAGGTGGCGTGGCGGTCCTCTGAGTTAACAGTTGTTTTGAGCGCAGCACAAATCATGCTTCATTGACAGCATGGCCAATGTTGAATGTTTATCATTTTAAACTTGGAAAAGAGGTCCTTAATCCCAGATTTTGGATGACACAGCCACTGTCACTGATTCCTTCCAAACCACTCGTTGAATTTGCGATTTCCAACTTGTTGTGTAATGTTTATGTCCAACGGCCGATGAGCACCAATACGTTTTATCTATAATTTCTCAATTATTTCTCTTCATATGACAAGGATAAAAAGGATTTGCCAGTAGATTGTCGACTTGATTCCTGAAGATGACTGCTAGCTAAGATTGTGAAAGTATGATGTTGACATGATCAGTCCAATCAGAGCTACTGTACATATAATGTGATTTGACGTCATTTTATCTGTGGCCAATGACCTTGAGCCTTCTTGGATGGGCACAGCCGAAGGGCCAGAATTTTCAATTCAATGTCTCCTCTTACACTTGGCAGTGACTTAACTTCCCCATGAGTGACAGAACACTGAGCCAATCACGGCATATATTTATGTATTTTTTGCTAAAAATGTGGGGCTCAAAACAGGTGGGATTTTGCCCCACCTGCCCTGAATGCTGGGTCGCCACTGCAAACACGGCCCCATAAAGAAAATGATCATTAAAAACCGGTTCAGCCCCTAGTTCGACCATGATCTGGCAGAGTTACTCAACCTCAAGAATTACATTTGGCGAAAGGCTCCACACACGCATACTCAGGCTGACTGGCTCTCATTCAGGCAAGTCAGAGATAAGTGCACTCAGGCTATCCGAGAGGCCAAAGTTAGTTACTTTAAGGAGCAGTTCTCTCTTTGTGTGTCCAACCCCTCCTCACAGCTGCCCATGTCCCTTAATGTTGATGATGTGGTTGTTATTGACAAGAAGCACATGGCTGAGCTCTTTAATCACCGCTTCATTAAGTCAGGATTCCTATTTGACTCTGCCATGCCTCATTGCCCGTCCAACATTTCCTCATCTCCCACGCCTTCTAATGTGATTAGCCCCGATGCTCCTCCCTCTTTTGCCCCTGCAGGCAGTCACTGAGTCTGAGGTGCTAAAGGGGCTCCTTAAACTTGACCCCCAAAAAACATCTGGATCTGTGCTCCAAACCAAATGTGTTATTTTGTTCGTTTTTTTTGCGTTGTTTGTAACTTTTATTTTGTTATTTTTTTTAAACTTATTTTGTACATAATGTTGATGCTACCATCTCTTATGACAAAATAACTTCTGGACAACAGAACAGCAATTACTCACCACGAACTGGTAGAAGCTTTTTCCTTTAATGAGTCTGAAGTGAAGGATATACTGCTTTCCAGGGAACAGGCCCAAATCCCCGTCATTCTGAGAATTCGTAAGCGAGCGAGTAAAACCCCACTGCCATCCGTTCTATTGGCAATCATTGGAAAATAAAACCGATGACCTACGAGCAAGATTAAACTACCAACGGAACATTAAAAATGAATATCTTATGTTTCACCGAGTTGTGGCTGAACGACGACATGAACAGGTTTTACACTGTATCGGCAGGATAGAACAGTAGCCTCTGGTAAGACAAGGGGTGGCAGTCTATGTATATTTGTAAACAACAGTTGGTGCACGATGTCTAAGAAAGTCTCGAGGTTTGCTCGCCTGAGGTAGAGTATCTCATGATAAGCTGATATCTACCAAGACAGTTTTCATCTGTATTTTTCGTAGCTGTCTACATACCACCACAGACCGATGCTGACACCAAGACAACACTCAATGAGCTGTATACCGCCATAAGCAAACAGGAAAACAATCATCTAGAGGCAGCACTCCTAGTGGCCGGGGACTTTAGTGCAGGGAAACTTAAATCCGTTTCACTAAATTTCCCCTAGCATGTTAAATGTGCAACCAGTGGGAGAACATCTCTAGACCACCTTTACTCCACACAAAGAGACACATACAAAGCTCTCCATTTGGCAAATCTGACCATAATTCTATCCTTCTGATTCCTGCTTACAAGCTAAAATTAAAGCAGGAAGCATCAATGACTCGGTCAATAAAAAAAGTGGTCAGATGAAGCAGATGATAAGCTACAGGACTGTTTTGCTAGCACAGACTGGAATATGTTCCAGTACACCACATCAGTCACTGGCTTCATCAATAAGTCCATCAATGACGTCGTCCCCACAGTAACTGTATGTACATACCCCAACCAGAAGCCATGGATTACAGGCAACATTCGCACTGAGTTAAAGGGTAGAGCTGCCGCTTTCAAGGAGTGGGACTCTAACCCAGAAGCTTATAAGAAATCCCGCTATGCTCTCTGACGAACCATCAAACAGGCAAAGACTCAATACAGGACTAAGATCGAATCGTACTAGACCAGTACCGATGCTCGTCGGATGTGGGAGGGCTTGCAAACTATTACAGACTACAAAGGGAAGCACAGATGAGAACTGCCCAGTGACACGAGCCTACCAGACGAGCTAAATTACTTCTATGCTCACTTCGAGGCAAGTAACACTGAAACATGCATGAGAGCATCAGCTGTTCTGGATGACTGTGTGATCACTCTCTCCACAGCCGATGTGAGTAAAACCTTTTAAACAGGTCAACATTCACAAGGCCACAGGGCCAACCGGATTACCAGGATGTGTACTCTGCATGTGCTGACCAACTGGCAATTGTCTTCACTGATATTTTAAACCTCTCCCAGTCTGAATCTGTAATACCAACATGTTTCAAGCAAACCACCATAGTCCCTGTGCCAAGAACACTAAGGTAACCTGCCTAAATGACTACTGACCCGTAGCACTCACGTCTGTAACCATGAAGTGCTTTGAAAGGCTGGTCATGTCTCACATCAACACCATTATCCCAGAAACCCTAGACCCACTCCAATTTGCATACCGCCCCAACAGATCTACAGATGATGCAATCTCTATTGCACTCCACACTGCCCTTTCACACCTGGATAAAAGGAACACTGGATCCTGGACTTCCTGACGTGCCATCTCCAGGTGATAAGGGTAAGTAACAACACATCCGCCACAGTGATCCTCAACACGGGGGCCCTTCAGGGGTGCGTGCTCAGTCCCCTCCTGTACTCCCTGTTCACTCATGACTGCATGGCCAGGCACGACTCCAACACCTTCATTAAGTTTGCCAATGACACAACAGTGGTAGGCCTGATCACCGACAACAACGAGACAGCCTATAGGGAGGAGGTCAGAGACCTGGCCAGGACAACAACCTCTCCCTAAATGTGATCAAGACAAAGGAGATGATTGTGGACTACAGGAAAAGGAGGACTGAGTACTCCCCCATTCTCATCAACGGGACTGTAGTGGAGCAGGTTGAGAGCTTCAAGTTCCTTGGTGTCCACATCACCAACAAACTAATATATTCCAAGCACACCAAGACAGTTGTGAAGAGGGCACGACAAAACCTAACCTCAGGAGACTGAAAAGATTTGGCATGGGTCCTCAGATCCTCAAAAGGTTCTACAGCTGCACCATCGAGAGCATCCTGACTGGTTGCATCACTGCCTGGTATGGCAACTGCTCGGCCTCCGACCGAAAGGCACTACAGAGGGTAGTGCATACGGCCCAGTACATCACTGGGGCCAAGCTTCCTGCCATCCAGGACCTCTATACCAGGCGGTGTCAGAGGAAGGCCCTAAGAATTGTCAAAGACTCCAGCCACCCTAGTCATAGACTGTTCTCTCTGCTACTGCATGGCAAGCGGTACCAGAGCGCCAAGTCTAGGTCCAAGAGGCTTCTCAACTGCTTCTACCCCCAAGCCATAAGACTCCTGAACATCTAATCAAATGCCTACCCAGACTACAGTGGGGGAAAAATGTATTTGATTCCCTGCTGATTCCCTGCAAATCAATTTATAACATTTTTGACATGCGTTTTTCTGGATATTTTTGTTGTTATTCTGTCTCACTGTTCAAATAAACCTACCATTAAAATTATAGACTGATCCTTTCTTTGTCAGTGGGCAAACGTACAAAATCAGCAGGGGATCAAATACTTTTTTCCCCCACTGTATTTGCATTGCCCCCCACCCTCTTTAACACTGCTGCTACTATGTTATTATCTACGCATAGTCACTCTAATAACTCTACCTACATGTACATATTACCTCAATTACCATGACTAACCGGTGTCCCCGCACATTGACTCTGTACCGGTTCCCCCTGTATATCGCCTCGCTATTGTTATTTTGCTGCTGCTCTTTAATTATTTGTTACTTTTATTTCTTATTCTTATTTTTTTAAGGGATTTTTTTATTTTTTTATTCTTTGAACTGCATTGTTGGTTAGGGCTTGTAGGTAAGCATTTCACTGTAAGATCTACACCTGTTGTATTTGGTGCATGTGACAAAATTTGATTTGAAATGTCACCATTGCCCTTGATTCTAAGCAATGTTGTGCTGCTATTTTTATTGACTTGGCCAAAACTTTTGATACGGTAGACCATTCCATTCTAATGGGCCAGCTAAGGAGTATTGGTGTCTCTGAGGGGTCTTTGGCCTGGTTTGCTAAAAACCTCTCTCAAAGAGTGCAGTGTATAAAGTCAGAACATCTGCTGTCTCAGCCACTGCCTGCCACCAAGGGAGTACCCCAAGGCTCGATCTCATTTTACATCAACAACATAGCTCAGGCAGTAGGACTCTCTCTCACCCATTTATGTACAGATGATACAGTCTTATACTCAGCTAGCCCCTCCACAGATTTTGTATTAAACACTATAACAAAGCTTTCTTAGTGTCCAACAAGGTTTCTCTGCCCTTAACCTTGTTCTGAACACATCGAAAACAAAGGACATGTGGTTTGGTAAGAAGAATGCCCCTCTCCCCACTGGTGTGATTACTACCTCTGAGGGTTTAGAGCTTGAGGTAGCCACCTAGACGGTACACTGTCCTTCTCTCAGCACATATCAAAGCGGCAGGCTTAGGTTAAATCTAGACTTGGTTTCCTTTATCGTAATCGCTCCTCTTTCACCCCAGCTGCCAAACTAACCCTGATTCAGATGACCATCCTACCCATGCTAGATTACAGAGACTTAATTTATAGATCGGCAGGTAAGGGTGCAATCGAGCGGCTAGATGTGCTTTACCATTCTGCCATCAGATTTGCCATCAATGCTCCTTATAGGAGACATTACTGCACTCTATACTCCTCTATAAACTGATCATCTCTGTATACCCGTCGCAAGACCCACTGGTTGATGCTTATTTATATAAACCTCTTATGCCTCACTCCCCCCATATTTGTTACTTTTCATCTTCCACATACAACACCCGTTCTGCCAGTCACATTCTGTTAAAGGTCCCCGAAGCACACACATCCCTGGGTTGCTCCTCTTTTCAGTTCGCTGTAGCTAGCGATTGGAACGAGCTACAAAAAACATCTCTTCATTCAAAGATTCAATCATGGACACTCTTTCTGACAGTTGTGGCTGCTAAGCGGGATGTATTGTTGTCTCTACCTTCTTGTCCTTTGTGCTGTTGTCTGTACCCAATAATGTTTGTACCATGTATGTTTTGTGCTGCTACCATGTTGTGCTGCTGCCATGCTGTGTTGCTACCATGTTGTTGTCATGTGGTGTTGCTACCATGCTATGTTGTTGTCTTAGGTCTCTCTTTATGTAGTGTTGTGGTGTCGTGATGTGTGTTTTGTCCTATATTTTAATTTTTAATCCCAGCCTCCGTCCCCGCAGGAGGCCTTTGACTTTTGGTAGGCCATCATTGTAAATAAGAATTTGTTCTTATCTGACTCCATGTTTACTTCGATATGATGGTTATTATATACTGCTCAAAAAAATAAAGAGAACACTTAAACAACACATGAAAGAAATCATCTTATTAAATACTTTTTTCTTTACATAGTTGAATGTGCTGACAACAAAATCACACGAAAATAATCTTCTGGAAATCCAATTTATCAACCCATAGAGGTCTGGATTTGGAGTCACACTCAAAATTAAAGTGGAAAACCACACTACAGGCTGATCCAACTTTGATGTAACGTCATTAAAACAAGTCAAAATGAGGCTCAGTAGTGTGTGTGGCCTCCACGTGCCTGTATGACCTCCCTACAACGCCTGGGCATGCTCCTGATGAGGTGGCGGATGGCCTCCTGAGGGATCTCCCAGACCTGGACTAAAGCATCCGCCAACTCCTGGACAGTCTGTGGTGCAACGTGGCGTTGGTGGATGGAGCGAGACATGATGTCCCAGATGTGCTCAATTGGATTCAGGTCTGGGGAACGGGCGGGCCAGTCCATAGCATCAATGCCTTCCTCTTGCAGGAACTGCTGACACTCCAGCCACATGAGGTCTAGCATTGTCTTGCATTAGGAGGAACCCAGGGCCAACCGCACCAGCATATGGTCTCAGAAGGGGTCTGAGGATCTCATCTCGGTACCTAATGGCAGTCAGGCTACCTCTGGCGAGCACATGGAGGGCTGTGCGGCCCCCCAAAGAAATGCCACCCCACACCATGACTGACCTACTGCCAAACCGGTCATGCTGGAGGATGTTGCAGGCAGCAGAACGGTCTCCACGGCGTCTCCAGACTCTGTCACGTCTGTCACATGTGCTCAGTGTGAACCTGCTTTCATCTGTGAAGAGCACAGGGCGCCAGTGGCGAATTTGCCAATCTTGGTGTTTTCTGGCAAATGCCAAACATCCTGCACGGTGTTGGGCTGTAAGCAAAACCCCCACCTGTGGACATTGGGCCCTCATGGAGTCTGTTTCTGACCGTTTGAGCAGACACATGCACATTTGTGGCCTGCTGGAGGTCATTTTACAGGGCTCTGGCAGTGCTTCTCCTCTGCTTCTCCTTGCACAAAGGCGGAGGTAGCGGTCCTGCTGCTGGGTTGTTGCCCTCCTACGGCCTCCTCCACCTCTCCTGATGTACTGGCCTGTCTCCTGGTAGCGCCTCCATGCTCTGGACACTACGCTGACAGACACAGCAAACCTTCTTGCCACAGCTCGCATTGATGTGCCATCCTGGATGAGCTGCACTACCTGAGCCACTTGTGTGGGTTGTAGACTCCGTCTCATGCTACCACTAGAGTGAAAGCACCGCCAGCATTCAAAAGTGACCAAAACATCAGCCAGGAAGCATAGGAACTGAGAAGTGGTCTGTGGTACCCACCTGCAGAACCACTCCTTTATTGGGGGTGTCTTGCTAATTGCCTATAATTTCCACCTGTTGTCTATTCCATTTGCACAACAGCATGTGAAATTTATTGTCAATCAGTGATGTTTCCTAAGTGGACAGTTTGATATCACAGAAGCGTGATTGGCTTAAAAAGTTACATTGTGTTGTTTAAGTGTTCCCTTTATTTTTTTGAGCAGTGTATAAATTGCACATAAAAGCATTTCCACCGACATTTCTTGCAAAATTAATTGTACTGACACAAATTTTTTTTATCTTGTCTGGCATATTTTGTTTTATCTGCATTTGGAAAGTTTACCGAAAAATGTTCTGCTTCCTGTCATTACATTTTTGATCCATTATGAGCTTTACTTGCGTAAAACGGTTGGCTGGAAACCTGGTTACAGTCCAAATCAAATACAATTTTATTGGTCACATACACAAGGTTAGCAGATGTTAATGTGAGTGTAGCGAAATGCTTGTGCTTCTAGTTCCGACAGTGCAGTAATATCTAACAAGTAAATTAACAATTCCCCAACAACTACGTAATACACACAAATCTAAAGGGGTGTATGAGAATATGTACATTTAAATATATGGATGAGTGATGGCTGAGCGGCATAGGCAAGGTGCAACAGATGGTATAAAATACAGTGTATACATGTGAGATGAGTAATGAAAGATATGTAACATGATCAAAGTGGCATTGTTTAAACTGACTAGTGATCCATTGATTAACCTGTCTGGGATAGGGGGCAGTATTTTCATGGCCGGATGAAAAACGTACCCAATTTAAACAGGTTACTACTCTAGCTCAGAAACTAGAATATGCATATCATTAGTAGATTTGGATAGAAAACAGTCTGAAGTTTCTAAAACTGTTTGAATGGTGTCTGTGAGTGTAACAGAACTCATATGGCAGGCAAAAACCTGAGAAAAAAATCCAACCAGGAAGTGGATTGTACTTTTTCAAGACTGGGTCTATTCAGTATACAGTGACTTAGGGTTCAATTTGCACTTCCTAAGGCTTCCACTAGATGTCAACAGTCTTTAGAATGCGTTTCAGGCTTTTGCAGTCAACAGAGAGCGAACCAGACCTCCTGGAGTCTGATGACCGAAAGAATGACAGGCCACAATTACGTGCATTCACGTGAGGAGGTAACTGTGTTCCATAACGTTTTTTAAGACATTGGAATCGTCCGGTTGGAATATTACTGAAGTTTTACGTTAAAAAGGCCCTAAAGATTGATGTTTTACAACGTTTGACGTGTTTCAACGAACGTAAATATAACTTTTTGTCGTGAAATTTTCGGCGCGCTTCCTACATATGGAGTAGCTTACTGAACGCGCAAACAACAAGGAGTTATTTGGACATAAATTATGGACTTTATCGAACAAAACAACATTTATTGTGGATCTGGGATTCCTGGAAGTGCCTTCTGATGAAGATCACAAGGTAAGTGAATATTTCTAATGCTATTTATGATTTTAGATGACTCCAAAATGGCGGGTATCTGTATTGCCTGGTGTATTTTTCTGAGCTCAGTACTCAGATTATTGCAAAGTGTGCTTTCCCTGTGAAGCTTTTTTGAAATCTGTCACAACGGTTGCATAAAGGAGATGTTCATCTATAATTCTTTGAAAAACAGTTTAATATTTTATCAACGTTTATGATGAGTATTTTTGTAAATTGTTGTGCTGATTCACCGGCAGGATTGGAGGCAAAATATTTTCTGAACGTCACACGCCAATGTAAAATGCTGTTTTTGGATATAAATATGAACTTTATCAAACAAAACATACATGTATTGTGTAACATAATGTCCTAGGAGTGTCATCTGATGAAGATCGTCAAAGGTTAGTGCTTCATTTCGCTGTGTTTTGGGTTTTATTGACACATGTCCTTGCTTGGAAAATGGCTGTGTGATTATTTTTGTCTATGTACTCTCCTAACATAATCTAATGTTTTGCTTTCGCTGTAAAGCCTTTTTGAAATCGGACAACGTGGTTACATCAAGGAGACGTGTATCTTTAAAATGGTGTAAAATTGTTGTATGTTTGAGAAAGTTGAATTATGACATTTTGTTGTTTTTGAATTTGCCGCCCTGATATTTCACTGGCTGTGTACCGCAGGTGGGACTCTGGCGTCCCACCTAGCCCATAGAAGTTAAAGTGGTCAGTGATTGGGTCTTGATGTAGGCAGCAGCCTTTCTGAGTTAGAGATTGCTGTTTAGCAGTCCGACGGCCTTGAGATAGAAGCTGTTTTTCAGTCTCTCGGTCCCAGCTTTGATACACCTGTACTGACCTCGCCTTCTGGATGGAAGCGGTGTGAACAGGGAGAGGCTCGGGGGATTCCTGTGACATCGGGTGCTGTAGGTGTCATGGAGGGCAGGTAGTTTGCCCCTGGTGATGCATGGTGCATACATAACCACCATCTGGAGAGCCTTGTGGTTGAGGGCAGTGTAGTTGCCGTACCAGGCTGTGATACAGCCCAACAGGATGCTCTTGATTGCGCATCTGTAAAAGTTTGTCAGGGTTTTGGGTGACAAGCCAAATTTCTTCAGCTTCCTGAGGTTGAAGAGGCACTGTTGCGCCTTCTTCACGACACTGTCTGTGTGAATGGACCATTTCAGTTTGTTCGTATTGCGTACGCCAAGAAACGTAAAACTTTCCACCTTCTCCACTGCTGTCCCTTTGATATGGATAGGGGGGTGCTCCCTTTGCTGTTTCCTGAAGTCCATGATCATCCTTTGTTTTGTTGATGTTGAGTGAGAGGTTGTTTTCCTGACACGACACTCGAATGCCCTCACCTCTTCCCTGTAGGCTGTCTCGGCGTTGTTGGTAATCAAGCCCACTACTGCTGTGTTGTCTGCAAACTTCATGATTGAGTTGGAGGCGTGCATGGCCACGCAGTCGTGGGTGAACAGGGAGTACAGGAGGTTACTGAGCACGCACCCTTCTGGGGCCCCAGTGTTGAGAGTCAGCGAAGTGGAGATGTTGTTTCCTACCTTCACCACCTGGGGGCGGCCTGTCAGAAAGTCCAGGACCTAATTGCACAGGGTGGGGTTGAGACCCAGGGCATCCAGCTTAATGATGAGCTTGGATGGAAACTATGGTGCTGAATCTTGAGCTGTAGTCAATAAACAGCCTTCTTACATAGGTATTCCTCTTGTCCAGATGGGATAGGGCAGCGTGCAGTGTGATGGCGATTGCATCATCTGTGGACCTGTTGGGGTGGTATGCAAACGGAAGTGGGTCTAAGGTGGCCGGTAAGGTGGAGGTGATATGATCCTTAACTAGTCTCTCAAAGCACTTCATGATGACAGAAGAGAGTGCTACCGGGCAGTAGTCATTTAGTTCAGTTATCTTTGCCTTCTTGGTACAATTCAATCAATCAAATGTATTTATAAAGCCCTTCTTACATCAGCCGATGTTTCAAAGTGCTGTACAGAAACCCAGCCTAAATCCCCAAACAGCAAGCAATGCAGGTGTAGAAGCACAGTGGCTAGGAAAAACTCCCTAGGAAGGAACCAGGCTATGAGGGGTGGCCAGTCCTCTTCTGGCTGTGCCGGGTGGAGATTATAACAGAACATGGCCAAGATGTTCAAATGTTCATTGATGACAAGCAGGGTCAAATAATAATAATCACAGTGGTTGTCGAGGGTGCAACACGTCAGCACCTCAGGAGTAAATGACAGTTGGCTTTTCATAGCCGCTCATTCAGAGTATCTCTACCGCTCCTGCTGTCTCTAGAGAGTTGAAAACAGAAGGTCTGGGACAGGTAGCATGTCCGGTGAACAGGTCAGGGTTCCATAGCCGCAGGCAGAACAGTTGAAACTGGAGCAGCAGTACGACCAGGTGGACAGGGGACAGCAAGGAGTCATCAGGCCAGGTAGTCTTGAGGCATGGTCCTAGGGCTCAGGTCCTCTGAGAGAGTGAAAGAGAGAAAGAAAGATAGAAAAAGAGAGAGAATTAGAGAGAGCATACTTAAATTCAAACAGGACACCGGATAAGATAGGAGAAATACTCCAGATATAACAGACTGACCCTAGCCCCCGACACATAAACTACTGCAGCATAAATACTGGAGGCTGAGACAGGAGGGGTCGGGAGACACTGTGGCCCCGTCCGACTATACCCCTGGACAGGGCCAAACGGCAGGATATAATCCCACCCACTTTGCCAAAGCACAGCCCCCACACCACTAGAGGTATTTCTTCAACCACCAACTTACCATCCTGAGACAAGGCCGAGTATAGCCCACGAAGAAGGGCTTTACTCCCCCACAGCACAACCCAAGGGGGGCGCCAACCCGGACAGGAAGATCACGTCAGTGACTCAACCCACTCAAGTGACGCACCCCTCCGAGGGATGCATCAATTGACTTCTAATTTCCAACATGCAATCATAGGAAAATAAAATGGATGACCTACGATTACAATTACATTTCTAACGGGACATTAAGTACTGAAATATCCTATGTTTCACTGAGTCGTGGCTGAACAACGACACGGACAATATAGAGCTGGAGGGATTTTCAATGCAACGGCAGAACAGAGAAGCTATGTCTGGTAGACAAGGGGTGGGGTTGTGTGTCTTTTTGTCAACAGCTGGTGCGCCATGTCTAATATTAAAGAAGTCTCGAGGTATTGCTCACCTGAGGTTGAGTACCTTATAAGCTGTAGATCACACTATCTACCAAGAGAGTTAAAAGATACACCTTTAACGCCAGTTGAGATTTACAACTGCGACCTGGCCAAGATAAAGCAAAGCAGTGTGACAAAAACAACAACACAGAGTAAAGCAGTGCGACAAAAACAACACAGAGTTACACATGGGATAAACAAACGTACAGTCAATAACACAATAGAAAAATCTATGTACAGTGTGTGCAAATGTAGTATGATTAGGGAGGTAAGGCTATAAATAGGCCATAGAGGCAAAATAATTACAATTTAGCATTAACACTGGAGTGATAGATGTGCAAATAGAGATACTGGGGTGCAAAAGAGCAAAAAAAACAAAACAATATGGGGATGAGGTAGTTGGATGTGCTATTTACAGATGGGCAATGTACAGGTACATTGATCGGTAAGCTGCTCTGACTGCTGATGCTTAAAGTTAGAGAGGGAGATATAAGTCTCCAGCTTCAGTGATTTTTGCAATTCGTTCCAGTCATTGGCAGTAGAGAACTGGAAGGAAAAGCCGACAAAGGAGGTGTTGGCTTTGGGAATGACCTGTGAAATATACCTGCTGGAATGCGTGCTACGGGTGTTGCTATGGTGACCAGTGAGCTGAGATAAGGCGGGGCTTTACTTAGCAAAGACTTATAGATGACCTGGAGCCAGTGGGTTTGGCGACAAATATGTAGCGAGGGCCAGCCAACGAGAGCATACAGGTCACAGTGGTGGGTAGTATATGGGGCTTTGGTGACTAAACGGATGGCACTGTGATAGACTACATCCAATTTGCTGAGTAGAACGTTGGAGGCTATTTTGTAAATGACATCGCCGAAATCAAGGATCGGTAGAATAGTCAGTTTTACGAGGGTATGTTTGGCAGCATGAGTGAAGGATGCTTTGTTGCGAAATAGGAAGCCAATTCTAGATTTTATTTTGGATTGGAGATGCTTAATGTGAGTCTGGAAGGAGAGTTTACAGTCTAAGCAGACACCGAGGTATTTGTAGTTGTCCACATATTCTAAGTCAGAACTGTCCAGAGTAGTGATGCCAGTCGGGCGGCTGGGTGCGGGGCAGCAATCGGTTGAAGAGCATGCATTTAGTTTTACTAGCATTTAAAAGCAGTTGGAGGCCACGGAAGGAGTGTTGTATGGCATTGAAGCTTGTTTGGAGGTTTGTTAACAGTGTCCAAAGAAGGGCCAGATGTATACAGAATGGTGTCGTCTGCGTAGAGGTGGATCAGAGAATCACCAGCAGCAAGAGCGACATCATTGATATATCCAGAGAAAAGAGTCGGCCCAAAAATTGAACCCTGTGGCACCCCCATAAAGACTGCCAGAGGTCCGGACAACAGGCCCTCCGATTTGACACACTGAACTCTATCTGAGAAGTAGTTGGTGAACCAGGCGAGGCAGTCATTTGAGAAATCAATCAATTGATCTGAAAAGGGCTGTGCACAGGAGATGTCCTTGCAATCTGACAGATTTGGAGCGCTCTTGCAAAGAAGAGTGGGCAAATATTGCCACATCAAGATGTGCCATGCTAATAGACTCCTACCCAAAAAGACAGTGCTGTAATAAAATCAAAAGGTGCTTCAACAAAGTATTAGTTTGATGTGCACACTTATGCAACCAGGTTATTGTGAGTTTTTTATTTTTTATTTTTCCCCCCTCAAAGATTTGTTTGTTTTTCAATTGAATTGTTCACGTTATAGGTCACATTAAAGGTGAAAGAAGTTCTGACATGATTTATCTTTGTCTCATTATTTTACATCACAAAAACCTGGCATATTAACAGGGGTGTGTAGACTTTTTATATCCACTGTATGGTGTCCAGGGCACAGCTGGGGGCTGAGGGGGGTCTATAACAAGCGGCGACGGTGAGAGACTTATTTCTGGAAAGGTAGATTTTTTAAAGTAGAAGCTCAAACTTTTTGGGCACAGACCTGGATAGTATGACAATACTCTGCAGTAGATTGTAACTCCACCCCCTTTGGCAGTTCTATCTTGGTGGAAAATGTTGTAGTTGGGGATGGAAATGTCAGAATTCTTGGTGGCCTTCCTAAGCCAGGATTCAGACATGGCTAGGACATCAGGGTTGGTGGAGTGTGCTAAAGCAGTGAATAAAACAAACATAGGGAGGAGGCTTCTGATGTTAACATGCATGAAACCAAGGCTTTTATGGTTACAGAAGTCAACAAATGAGAGCACCTGGGGAATAGGTGTGGTACTGGGGGCTACAGGGCCGGGGTTAACCTCTACATCACCAGTGGAACAGAGGAGGAGTAGGATAAGGATACGGCTAAAGGCTATAAGAACTGGTCATCTAGTGCATTGGGAACAGAGAATGAAAGGAGCAGATTTCTGGGCGTGATAGAATAGATTCAGGGCATAATGTACAGACAAGGGTACGGTAGGATGTGAGTACAGTTACAGTGGAGGTAAACCTAGGCACTGAGTGACGATGAGAGCGGTTGTGTCTCTGGAGGCACCGGTTAAGCCAGGTGAGGACTCCACATGTGTGGGGGTGGGACAAAAGAGCTATCTAAGGCATGTTGGGCGGGCTGGGGGCACTACAGTGAAATAAAACAATAATAACTAACCTAAACAGCAGTAGACAAAGCATATTGACATTAGGGAGAGGCATGTGTAGCCGAGTGATCATAGAGTCCAATGAGCAGCAATAGGTGAGTCAGGGAGCCATTCGGTAGTCGCTACTACGCTAGGCGAGCTGGAGACACAGCGATTCAGAAAGCCAGCGGGCCGGGGCTAGCAGATGGGTCTTCGGCGACGTCGCAACGGAAAAGCCTGTTGAAACCAACTCGGACGATTACGTCGGCAGACCAGTCGTGATGGATCGGCGGGGCTCTGTGTTGGCAATAAAGGGTCCAGGCCAATTGGCAAAAGAGGTATTGTAGCCCAAGAATTAGCTGGTGGACCTCTTCGGGTAGCCGGGAGATGGGCCTAGCTTGAGGCTAGCTCAAGGCTAACAGGCGTTAGCCAGCAGTAGCCACTCGGTTGCAGCTAGCTAGCTGGGATGATCCAGTGTACTGGTCCAGAGCTTGCGGCAGGAATCCGGTGATGTGGTAGAGAAAAAGCAGTCCGATATGCTCTTGGTTGATATCGCGCTGTGCAGACTGGCAGGTATTGACTGAACTGAAGCTGGCTGGTGTTCGTGTTAATGGTGAAGACCGCTAGCAGTGGCTAACTGACTACTAGCTAGTAGCTAGTTAGTTGGCTAGCTTCTGATGGGGGTTCCGGTTCTAAAGTATAAAAATAGCAGATCCATACCACATTGGGTGAGGCGGGATGCAGGAAAGTATATTCAGTCCGTAGATGGAAAGTGAGATTAAAATATATGAAAAAAACGAGACGACTATTTACACGGGACAAGACAAACACATGTCCGACTGTTACGCCATCTTGGAAACGATCTAGATTGATTGATTGACCTTTAAGTATTTCTTGCAGTAAAGTCATTCACCAAATTTTGACTCGGGAACAGGAATGGAGAAATATGCGCGATTAGAGATCGTCTGTAAAGGTGCTATCAGAAACATGTTGGGTAGTTTTCACAGATTTTGATTTCCTTAAAACCGGTCAAACTGATTTCATTGATGACATTTTGCACAGAAAATATTTCAAATTATTTATTTTTTGGCTATTGCATTTTCTCTCCGGTCCCTAAAATGCTTTGCTGCATGAGAGATGCAGAGACGAAAGACAACTTTACTGATGTCAACTAGATTGAAGCATTCATTCTATCAATTTATGACATTCTGGTGAGCAGGGGTTTATTTAGTATTCTTGTGCAACAAGTAAAGGCAGAAGATAAGCTGCATGTAGTTGACTAACAGAAAGTGAGCTGCCTGTCCAACTTAATTTAGTCTACTCTATCCCCATGCTCCAAACTTTTGGGGTTCAATTCGCATTTATTTCAATTCACATTTATTATGTATTTACAGAGTATTCTACTACAAACCGATGCACCTGCTCGATGAAAAAAAATGCATCAATTTGTACATACATGTACATCAATCTGGCCAGTGTAAATATTTTTCTCAATATTAGAGCGATGACTAGTGACTGATATACATTTCGCGAGTCATATATTCAAAAGGGCTAGGTTGTATTAGTTATTGAGGTAAAGGAGCAGGGCTGTTTCTAGCTTTTTGGGCCCGTTAGCGAGATTTGTTTCCCCCCACGCGCATCGCAAGCAAAACATTTCAGTGGCACCCCTCTTGGCAGTGCAGAGAGAAATGTGCCGCTTTAAAGTTAATGTCCTGTAATTCTACACAATTTGCCATGGGTTGTAGAGTAAATGTTGCAGATTTTCTGAAATTCTACCAATTTTTCTATTGGGCAGAGAGAAGATTTTGATGTTTTATAACTCATTTCATGGACAAAAATATATACACAACATGCAACAATTTCAAAGATTTTACTGAGTTACAGTTCATATGAGGAAATCAGTCAATTGTAATTAATTCATTAGGCTTTAGTCTATGGATTTCACGTGACTGGGAATACAGATATGCATTTGTTGGTCACAGATACCTTAAACAAAATGGGCCTCAGGATCTCGTCACGGTAGTTCTGTGCATTCAAATTGCCAATGATAAAATGCAATTGTGGTCGTTGTCCATAGCTTATGCCTACCCATACCATAACCCCACCGCCACCAGGGGCACTCTGTTCACAACGTTGACATCAGCAAACCACTTGCCCAAACAACATAATACAGCGGTTGTGAGGCAGGTTCGATGTACTGCCAAATTCTCAAAAACAACGTTGGAGGCGGCTTATGGTAGAGAAAAGTACATTCAATTCCCTAGCAACAGCTCTGGTGGAAATTCCTGCAGCCAGCATGCCAATTGTATGCTCCCTCAAAACTTGAGAAATCTGTGGCATTGTGTTCTGTGACAAAAATGCACATTTTAGATTGGTTTTTTATTGTCCCCAGCACTAGGGGCACCTGTGTAACGATCATGCTGTTTAATCAGATTTTTGATATGCCACACCTGTCAGGTGGATGGATTATCTTGGCAAAGGAGAAACGCTCAATAACAGGGATGTTAACAAAATTGTGCACAACATTTTAGAGAAATTAGCTTTTTGTGCATATGGACAATTTCTGGTATCTTTTATTTCAGCTCATGAAACATGGGACAAACACTTCACATGTTGCGTTTATATTTTTGTTCTGTGTAATTCTACTCATTTTGCCATTGGATTGTGAGAACTTTGCAGTTTTAAAGCAAACGTCATGCAATTCTACATATTTTGCCATGGCTTATGCCATGTTAGCAGTTAAGATGCAGATGTTGTTCACTCAGGAATGTGAGTGTTGATTTATGACCTAAAAGGTCAGGGAATAGGACATGTACATGCTGAAGTAGGTCAGGTGGTTTAGACACTGCCCAGATTTTGTTCACTTAAGAATATGAGTGTTGATTGATGATGTACATGTATGTACAAATTTATGAATTGATTAATCGAGCAGGGGCATGTTTGTAGTAGAATCGACTCTGTAAATATATGATAAATGCAGATCGAAATAAACTTTCACAGACCCACACCCAAGTCCCGGGGGGATAGAGTGGAAAGAAGTGCAGGGCCCAAAAGGGAAGTCCAGTGTTCGTGTATGGGGGATGATTCATGCCAGAATTAAGCCTCATGAAGCTACTGATACCTCTCACAAAGTCACCTAACCTCTTACTAGTGCCATATAATAACGCCATGAATTAACATGGACTGTCAATGGAGACAAGTTTGTTTCTAAGGCGTCAAACTGCCGACGCATTCACGTCACGTGACACGTACACGTCATGTAAATGTAGTGTTCACGTCGCATAACGTGTCACTGACACATCACGTGTCAGTTTGCGTCTAAGTTTATTATGAAGGATCTTCATAATAAACTTACATGTGTGTCAATTTTTTTGTACACTCACATGGCAATCAGACTGAAATACAGAATTCTGGTGTGTGGAATAGAGAGGAGGTGGGTCTTGTGTGGATGGGAAGTTCTGCCTGTCATATGTTTTTCAACAGGTAGTGGACTCAGAGGGAAACTGCAAAGTCCAGGCGTTGCTGCCCTCTTTATTCGGAGTGTTTTCAGTGCTCGTGTTTTTATCTAATCTGTGTAGCTCACATTATGTGCCCAGTATGATAGTTGTCCTGCCCTTTCTTAGCAGATAATGACAACTTGACAATAACAGTAGCTGATGTAATGAAAAGTTGGAGGCTGGTTCCATGTCTGAGTGTTAGGCAGAACTTCTAGGTCCTGGAGAACAGGAGCAGAGTAAAGGGAACAGGGTAGGAGACAGACGTAAACAAGCAAACACACAGGTTAAATGATTATCAGGTATGTAAAAATAGTTATTGAATTATTTAATTGAAATGTTTGATTAGACATGCAATAATGTTAATGGCAGACAAAAGAAAGGATACCCGTCTAATTTTGATTTCAGTGGGGTTGGAAGGAATGGTCTCTGGAAAAGATAGATGAGTTGTGAGAGAAACTCCAGAGTGGTGTCATGACGACTGGAGACATACACCTTAACAGTACCTACCTGGAAGTGGCGGTTACTTAACGTGACCCAGTGGTTAGCCTTGAGATTGACTATTTGGAGAAACCCCTGGGCCAGCATTGGTACTGCCGTCAGCATGGCGATGCCGCCCACCACGAGGCAGCAAATGCAAATAGTTATCTGAGATTTTTATATTCTTCTTAACAGATGTTGACCCCAGCTAGTAGCGAAAGAGCACCAAGCTTTCCCGGGTCTCGCCTTCCTTTCGTCCTTCTTCTACGCAAAGTCATTCACCCAGATGTCGAAGCACTTGGTCCCCTTGATTCTTCTCAGGTGGCTCTCCTTCTCATGCACCCTGCCCATGTTCAGTCTCACCTTGATTGATAATAGAAATAAATGCAATTATATTTCATATTATTACAAATACATCTTATATATCTCTTGGAAGGCCAGAAAATAAATTAACAGCGGACAATAATTTACACCTGGTCAAAAACATCCACATCCTTCTCAGTCCGTGTCTGAAGGTGATCTTCGAAGGCGTTCTGATCTGGTTCGACAACTTCCACATCACGTGGAGTTTCAGGGACCTGAAAGTACGTTACACAAAAACAGCAATAGAAAAACACTGCCAATCCAAAAAAGATATACTACAGTATATGCAATAAATGTTATACATAATTGCATTGTTTACATTAGTTAACTGCTGCGGCTCCCCTCCATATAGCAGGCGATAGAGTGAATACTCTGGAGGCCTGGACAATGCTGTGTTGTGTGAAAAGATAATTACCTTCAGATCGTCTTTCCACCATTCCTGGTACCCGTCAAGGGAATTGCCCATGGCAGTCCCATTGGTCCGTTCATTCAAACGTGGAGTCACCATACATCTACACATTATATATAAAACTCACTGTACTATCAGTATCAATTTCGAGAAGAAAAAAACCTCTAAATTACTGGACGCCTATGCGAAACAATGCTATTGTGACCTTCCTGGTCCCGCCCCTCAAGTCAGTGAGTTAACACAGGAAGGAGTTAGTTAATTTATTTCCAAAGCTGCAATCATGGGACACACACAGTATGGATGAATGATGAGTAGTCTACAGGAGATAAATAGCGCTCCCACAGCAATTCTCCATAGATCTGCTCTATAATATACTAACAAAAGAACAATTGAAAAGTCTATCAAAGCCATTGTGATCGTATAGTGTATTTAGCAATTACTAATAATTCCTCATTTACTATAATAAAAATCTATTGTTTCCATGTGTAATCTCATATTCACAACATCTGAATAAACTACTTCAAAATATATCAAATGAACCTGAAATTACTCAATGTCACACTCTTGTGGTGAAGAAATATAATACCTAGACTGTACCACATATTTTCCTAAGCTAACAAAACCAGGCTAATATGCTGTCAGCTGGTGCTCATAAATTTATAAAATATATACTTTATACATTTGTCATAAATTACCTGCAATCATGGGGGGGACACAGTATGGATGAATGAATGATGAGTAGTCGACAGGATATAAATAGCACTCCTAAAGAAGACGCATTTTCAAGTTAGCTACCAACTTCTGACAGAACTTCAGCTAGCATAAAATCCACATGGCAAACTGAGATTCGGCAAATAACATATAAAGAGTGGCTTATTTGATGGCAAACCAACAACACTAGTTACTAATAGCATAAATTGCTGATGTAAAAGGTGGATTTTATGATGTAATGTCAATTTATACATTTCTACTCCGGGACCATTAAATTTTCAACTCTCCGTAGCTCTGCTGTGGATTACCTAAAATCCCATACCTTTATCACTGACTGTATTAGACAATGTAAACATACTAATCCACCAGGAGGTGGCATAATACCCATTTTATGCAGGAATTTACCAACTTAATTACACCGTTACACTACAACCATTACATTAAACTGACATTGACTTAAACCAACTTGGCTAGAGCTAACAACTATAGTGCTTAGCCAAGCTAAATTTGGTTAGCATCAAGCTAGCGAACTGTAAACGCTATTTTCGTACAATTATTAACACTAACACATTTTATCATGATATCACATATTTACCTAAAGTAAACTGAGCCTTTGTTCATAGAAAAGAAGACAAATTGGATCTAAAACGTAAAAAAATAGTACAGACGCCATGTTATCCCTTCTCGTTCATGTAAATCATTAACGTTAGTGTAGCAATATTGATGTTACACAGGAAACGGAAACCAGTTGTTACTTACTTTATTAATGTGCTGGTTGACAACATGCCTAGTAAAGTTTGCTTAACTATATATCTTTGTCTGTCGTGACCATAACACAAAGCATATTGAAACATGGTGGCAGCGGTACTCAAATGAACCTGGATCTCATCGATGTAAATGAAGAATACATCCCAGGCGGCAGTTTGAAAAAGTGCTGCGTTTACAGGCTAGTCATCGCGCTGAACGTCTACGTTAGCTGGCTATCGTGAGTGACTGCTAAAAGCTCACTGGCTATTGGATACAAGCAGATTCGTGAGTAGCAAACGTTCCATTCTACAACTAAATCGCCATGGAAAATGCACTGAAACCTCCAGGAAAAATATTGACTTTGATGATTGTAATTTATGCCTGACCTGGAAAAGATGGAAAGAGGAATTCAATTTGTACATGGCTCTTACAATGAGAGAATAACCTGATGACTACAAAGTGAAGCTACTGTATTATCTCATTGGGGAAAAAGGCAGAGAGATTTGTGAGACCCTATGTGTGGGCAGTACAAAAGACAATCTCTTTGTTGAGGAAGTAATTGCAGCACTGGATGCATTTTGTGATCAAGAAAAATGAAACAATCGAGAGAATTTTTTTCATGCTAAGTCAGGGCCAAGATGAGAGTTTAGACAAATATCTCACTGAATTGAGGACCCTAGCGACCATCTGCAACTTTGGAGAATCACAGACTCTCTTATCAGGGACAGGATTGTGTGTGGCACGTGTGACCCACACTTAAGAGAATGCTTACTCAGAGAGACTGATCTCAGTTTAGAGAAATGCATACAGATTGGAAGAGCTGCAGAACTGTCCAGACAGAGAGCTAAAGTCATAAATGTGCAGGGCCCTGTAGTAGTGCATGCAGTAACACAGAAAGAGAGACCGAGAGGAGTCCCTACAGAGGGACAGATCATTATACAATGCAGATACTGTGGACGGACACATGAGAGAGAAAAAAGGAAAAATGCCCTGCATATGGACAAAAATGTAAATTCTGTGGAAAAAACAATCACTTCTCTACGGTTTGCAAAAGTGCAGGGACCAGCAAGAGAAACAGAGTCCTGGCAATGGAAAATACGTCAGCTGACTCAAAGAGCGGTGAGGATGTTCTGTGCATCACACTAGGGCCAAGGTCAGAGATCATCAACGTGGTGCAGGAGAAAACCACAGACCCCAATGCAACTCTCTTTGCAACCATGCTGGTCAACAAAAAGTCAGTCAGATTTCAGCTAGATTGTGGTGCTAGTTGTAATGTTATCCCTGCAAACCTCATAAAAGTCAGTCACCTAGAGCCCTGCAGTCAGGTATTGGTGATGTATAACAAGAGTACTTTGACACCACTGGGGAGTGCACACTTAAAGTGATCAATCCACGCAATAAGAAAACCTACCGAGTTCATCGTAGTCAACAAAAATGTGCACAGGCCCATTCTAGGCAGTAAGGCTATCCAGGCAATGGAGTTGATTACTGTGCAGCATCACAACGTCCTGGCCATCGAGAAAACAACAGGATCCTGGACTAAAGAGCAAATTAAACAGGAGTACTCTGATGCATTCCAGGGAGATGGATGCTTACCCGGCAAACTGAAGCTGGAAGTGGATGAGCGAGTGGAGCCTGCCCAGCTGCCAAAGAGAAGAGTACCAGTAGCACTTGTCATGACGTTGGCCTCTTTGAGTACAGGGAGGACAGTTGACCCCCTCCCCCCTTGCACCATCCCCCAACCTACCTCCCCCCACCCAGGCCCTGTGTGAAAGGGTTGTAAAATTCCAGAGGAGAATCTTACAACCACATGGCCCAGTTGAGACACAGAGGGGTCCCATAGAGAGACACAGGAAATTCTTCCAACTCACAGAATTGGGGAACCGAATGACATTTGTGTTCTGGAGAAGGTATGGAAGATTGGTGAAGAATCCAGCTACGAACTGGTCCGCTTGGTACAATTTTGTGATACTCAGAAGAGACAATATATCCATATTACCATAAAACGGTTTATATAATAGCCTCAGCCTTGAGACTTGCATCCACATGGTTGTATAGAATGTATTAATAAGGATAAAGCTTTTGTAATACATTGAGATGCTATGTACTGATGTTAATGTGATAGAATTGTATTCCTGTACCAAGCTTAACTCAGTCATCGGCACGCCCCCAGGGACACAGACAGGACCAGGCGTCATGTGACATGTTCACTATAAAACCCACCCTGATTTACATTTCTAACAGACCCGGCCTCCACTCCATTGCGAGTTGGCCAATAGGTTTGACCATCCAAGTACTCTACTGAAAGTGAACTATACCACGTGGTTAACTTTTAGACTATCGATACCGACAGAATAAGAACAAGTCTTTGATATTAATTATTAGTCTGCAGCTAAGTAAATTATATCATTGAACGCGAAGACCAACGAAACAACCATTCTATGACGACATTAATGAATGTCGCTTTGAAAGATCCATTCTAACCGAGAGAGAGAGAGAGAGAGAGAGAGAGAGAGAGAGAGAGAGAGAGAGAGAGAGAGAGAACTCTCCAACAGAACGACGCTCCAACAAGGATCCCGACGACACACTGAGCGTAAATATATATTGATTGCAATTGTTCTCAAATGAGTGAGCGTTCATGTGCAAAGGATTAGCATGTCAATTGTTAATATTAATGAACTTTGTGTGTCCTCAGCTAACATTTTATGACTCATTGTTCTACAAGACACCAGCCATGCCTGTTAGCCACTAGGGCACATTACTCTACCAATTCTTTGTGATGATAATTACTGTTTGTATACTTTCTGTGAATTACTTAGTTTAGTAAATAAATGATTTTAAGACAATTGATGTATGGATGATTTTAGTAAAGACTGGGTTCGTGCAGATACAACAATTTACGACGTTTGGAATGAGACTGGACGCGAGGTAAAATACACCATTTAAACCAGAAGATAATCGGCCTATACTATAATAGAATATAATGTTATAATATAGGAAAGTTATATTAGGAAAATTATAACTTTGTAATCTGAATATTTTCCTTGGTGCCCCGATCTCCTAGTTAATTACAATTAAACGATGAATCAGTTTAATCGCGTAATAATTACAGGGAGTTAATTGATAAACATGTCTTCAGTTTAATGGTACCCCAAAGACACGACACACTATATAAACCACTCAAAGAGGAGCACGGTGGTCTAGAGAAAAGAAGTTGAAAAAAGCACGGATTGGATTAGCAGCTTGATCGTAGTGAAGAAACCGTCTGGAAAACTAAGAGTGTGCATTGATCTGAAACCTCTCAACAAGGCGCTCAAGAGGAGCCATTACCCACTTCCCACTATTGAAGACGTGCTGCCAGATCTGAACAGAGCATGCATGTTCTCTGTTTGTTATGTAAATAATAGATTTTGGCATGTGGAACTGGAGGAGGAATCCAGCTCTCTCACCACAGGTGGCTGCGTATGCCAATAGGAATCAGTCCAGCCCCAGAGATCTTTCAGAGGAAGTTGAACCAGGCAATGGAAGGTCTTCCAGGAGTCAAAATCATTGCAGATGACATCCTGATTGTGGGAGAAGGAGACAATGATGAAGTGGCGACTATGGGCCATGACAAAAACCTGAAAATGCTCCTGGACAGATACAGGAAGCTCAGTATCAAGCTGAATCCAGAGAAGCTGCAGCTCAGGCTAAAGGAAGTGCCCTACATTGGCCACCTGCTAACATCAGAGGCGTTGAAAGTGGACCCAGGAAAAGTGACAGCCATCAAACAGATGCCTAGGCCTACAGATGGGCAGGGGGTGCAGCGCTTCCTGGGCATGGTAAACTACCTAGCCAAGTTCTGCAGCCATGCCACAGAGCTCTGCGAGCCACTGCGACAGCTAACACACAAGGACTCACTATGGGAGTGGTCAGAGAGACATGAGCAGGCTTTCAATAAAATCAGGGATACCATTGCACAGACCCCTGTGCTGAAATACTACAACCCAACAGAGCAGGTTGTACTACAGTGTGATGCTTCAGAGAGTGGGTTAGGAGCAGCCTTGATGCAGGGAGGACAACCAATAGCATATGCCAGCAGAGCCCTGACAGAGACTGAAAAAGGGTATGCACAGATAGAGAAGGAGCTGCTTGCAGTGGTGTTTGGCATGGAGAGGTTCCATCAATTTACATATGGATGAACTGTGGAAGTGCAGTCAGATCACAAGCCTCTAGAGAGCATCATGACAAAGCCTCTCCTCAGCGCACCAAAAAGACTACAATGCATGCTCATGAGACTCCAAAACTACGAGGTCAGTCTCCGATATGTTCCGGGAAAACATGTGGTGCTGGCCGACACCCTGAGCAGGGCGTACCTCACAAAACAAGACAACAGAGGACCTGTGGAGGTCGAAGTGGAATCAATCAATATGATACACTACCTCCCTGTGTCAAGCGAGAGACTAAAGCACATCCAGAGAGCCGGACTGGGAGCTCCAGACACTGAAAAATGTGATCCTGCAGGGGTGGCCTGAAGTGAAAGGACATGTACCCTTGGAAGTAGCCATGTATTTTCACAACAGAGATGAGCTGACTGTGCGTGCAAAATGGAGTTATCTTCAGAGGTGGGCGAGTCGTGCCTACTGCCCTCAGGTCAGATAATGCAGAGAATCCATTCCTCACACATGGGGATGGAAGAGGGATGTCTGAGAAGAGCTTGCGAGTGTGTCTGCTGGCCAGGCATGAATGCACAGCTGAGAACATACATGGCACAATGTAGCACCTGCACTGCATGGGGTATAAAGCAGCAGAAAGAAACTTTGAGGCCACACGAAGCACCAAAGCGTCCCTGGGAAAAATAGGGACTGACCTGTTCCAGTTCAACGACAGAGATTACATGGTCACAGTTGATTATCTCTCCAACTTCTGGAAAGTGGACCATTTGGAGAACACACAGTCGAAAACGGTCATTCGAAAACTGAAGACACACTGAGAACATACATGGCACAATGTAGCACCTGCACTGCATGGGGTATAAAGCAGCAGAAAGAAACTTTGCATGCAATGGGATACCTGACATGGGATACCTGACATCCTTTACTCAGACAATGGCCCCCAGTTCTCTTCAGACGAGTTCCGAAGTGTCAGCAAGGCTTGGGACTTTACACACAAAACATCGTCTCCAGGATACCCGCAAAGTAATGGGAAAGTGGAATTGGCAGTGAAAACAGCCAAAAGACTGATGGCAAAAGCAAAGAGAGCAGGTGCTGACCCATACCTGGCCATGCTGAATCACAGAAATACCCCATCACAAGGAACAGACAGCAGCCCTGCAATGGTGCTCATGGGAAGACGTACAAAGACACTACTTATAATGAGTGAAAATCTTCTGAGACCGGGGAAGGCAAACTGTCAGCTGGAGAAGTTCAAAGAAAGACAACAGAAACAGGCAAAGTACTACGACACCTCTGCTAAGGATCTCACAGAGCTGCAAGGAGATGACAGAGTGAGAGTTCAGCCACTCACAGGACAGAAACAGTGGTGATAGAGGGCCACGGTAGTCAGACCTGTGGAGCAAAGGTCCTACGAGGTGAAGACAGGACAGGGACAAGTCTTCAGGAGGAACAGGCGACACCTGAGGAAGAGCAGAGAAATAGAAGAGGATTTCCCCACTGTTGAGGATCCTGGCACAGAGCCAGTAAACAGAGCACCTGCTGACGCCTAGCAGGGTGCTGAACACAACCTAGAGGTGAACGCTGCACCTCAACAAGAAGATCCAAACATCTCAGGTCAAGCACCTCCTGATGTAATCAACACTCCCCACACAAGGTCTGGTAGGGCCATCCGAAGACCTATACACCTGAAAGAATTTGTATGAAGGTAAAAAATAATAATAATTAATGGACAGTCAGAGACAGTAAACAAACATTGAGTTCACATTCCAGTTTATTGCAGACATGGACTACAAGCTAAAGTTAGGTGGAGTCTGCCTTTGTTGTAAAAAAAAGAAGAAAGAAAAGAGAACATGTAGCAATATTGATGTTACTCATATTGATGTTACACAGGAAACAGAAACCAGTTGTTACTTACTTTATTAATGTGCTGGTTGACAACATGCCTAGTAAAGTTTGCTTAACTATATATCTTTGTCTGTTGTGACTACAAAACAAAGCATATTGAAACAGTTTGCAACCCAGCCTAACTCCATTAACTTACTTATAATGGGAAAAATACCAACCAGTTTTTCACTCAGTTAAAACTGCCTTCAAAAATTGACTATGTAATTAACCATGTTACCTCAATATTTTGAGTCATATTGTATTTTTGCACATTACATACCTGAATTAATAGGGTAAAATGATGAGACGGAAAAACATTCATTTTCAGAACTAGTCATTCTCCATAATGAAGAAGAAATATTAAATATCTCTCTAACTCACTTCATTGATGTCACAGCTCCCCTAGTGGCAGTAATTATATACATTAAATGCAAATACCTGAGAGGCAAAATAAACAAAATATGACCATACATATGTGTCACATACACATGGAATATGCCTTGACATCTCTGATCTGCTTGCCTCAATAAATTAATACTAGAACATTGGTAGCCAGGGCTAGCTATTTCAATTCAAAACAAACTTTGTCACATGCGCCGAATACCTTACCATGAAATGCATACTTACAAGCCCTTAACCAGTACAGTTCAAGAAGTTTAAGAAAATATTTACCAAATAAACTAAAGTAAAACAATAAAATACAAAAGGATAAAAAGTAACACAATAATGAGGCTATATACAGGAGGTACCGGTACAGCGTCAGTGTGCGGGGGTACATTTACATTTTAGTAATTTAGCAGACGCTCTTAACCAGAGCGACTTACAGTAGTGAATGCATACATTTCATTTCATGCATTTTTTTTTTTTTGTACTGGCCCCCCGTGGGAATCAAACCCACAACCCTGGCATTGCACACACCATGCTGGCATTGCAAACACCATGCTCTACCAACTGAGCCACAGGTTAGTTGAGGTAATTTGTACATGTAGGTAGGGGTGAAGTGACTATGCATAGATAATAAACAGTGAGCAGCAGCATTGTATAAAACAAATGGAGGGGGGTCACTATGTAGCAGCGTATCTCGTCTCTTAATAATTGCATAATGGTGCAATTTAGACACGTCATCTTTTGTTTGCATGTTTTTTTTTTTATTGAATTTTTTTAATTGAACCTTTATTTAACTAGGCAAGTCAGTCAAGAACAAATTATTGTTGACAATGACGACCTACCCCGGCCAAACTCTGACCCGGACGACGCTGGGCCAATTGTGCACTGCCCTATGGGACTCCCAATCATGGCTGGTTGTGATACAGCCTGGAAACGAACCAGGGTCTGTAGTGATGCCGCTAGCGCTGAGATACAGTGCCTTAGACCGCTGCACCACTCAGGAGTCCCAAGCATGTATTTTTTGTTGGTCCTGTCAATGTTGAGTGATCACACATGCCTTACTATGCCTGCTTGCAAATGTGTGCTAAAAGTGGGGATGTTTCATAGTATTTCTGAATAACTCACCACCACCAATTAATTTTATTTTTCACAGATATCCACTGAACCAAGACTGCAATATAGGCCTACACTCAGATAAAAAGGTGCCATCTACAACCTAACAGGATTATTCCGCTGTCCCCATAGGATAACCCTTTTTGGTTCCAGGAAGAACCTCTTCTGTGTCTAGGTAGAACCCTTTTGGGCTCCATTCCACAGAGGGTTCTACATGAAACCAAAAAGTTCTCTCCTTTGGAGAGAAGAACCCTGTTGGAACCCCTTTCTCAAAGAGCGTACTCAACAAGTTTAGCCTGTTAAGTTTACACCATTTGATTCTGTACTCAAACATCTGCCTGGTATTCAAGATAACATGCAACACAACACCACCACCACCACCTTAGAAGGTTTTTGTCAACCTCTGCTCAGTCTTAAATCGCAGTGTTCCAATAACCTCCACCAGGGGTGACTGTAGTACCCTCAAACGGACAAAAAGGAGACGCAAGAGGCACCCCACACTCATTTTAGATCCCAAGGGTTCTTTATTTTCATACTGTATGCTCTCACTCTCATCACTATCTCCTTTGCCATCTTATCAAGTCTTTACTTGGAACTCCATCCACACACACACACAATAGCATCTTGCTTACATTTCTCACATTTTAGGCATCCAGCTGAGGCCTTGGATGGATCGTGTTACACTGAGATGGCACAGGGGTATATGTACAGTCATTTGCAGTGTGGTGGCAAAGTAGTTAAACAGGAGAAGAGGATGTGGTTACTTGTGGAGGGAGAACAGTGAGGGTGGTGGGTTGAGTCCCGTGTGGCTCAGTTGGTAGAGCATGGTGTTTGCAACACCAGGGTTGTGGGTTCGATTCCCACGGGGGACCAGTACAGAGAAAAAAAATGTATGAAATGTATGCATTTACTACTGTAAGTCGCTCTGGATAAGAGCGTCCGCTAAATGACTAAAATGTAAATGTTGAGCACCTGCAGTGAAGCTGATTGGCTGCTCTGGCTCATCACATCTTGACTAAAAGAAAGATTTAGAAATTAGTTCAACAGCTGAAAAGCTGTCATTAACATACTCCCAGAGATAGCAATATATTCAGTATTCCACCGTTGTGATATTGTCAGGCATAATTTTAGGTCTTAGATCGAAGTTGCACCTCGTTTCCCTTCAGTGAAAAGTAGTTATTACATTAACAATTGAATTAATCCATTAAATAAATAATACTAGCACATCAAATTACGTTATTGTACACTAGCCTACTGCGCTATCGACACAGTAAATAATATTGCCTACGTGCTTTCGACAATATGTTATCAACAAAAAAGTATTATTTTCAAATAAACCAAATTTGCCTCAATACACAGTAGACCTAATTATTTCCTAACTATATCACAACTTAAATATAGCCTACTTACTCCTCAATTGGATCAAGGACATCTTGGTAATTATTTTCATCATCTCGAATAAAAAAAACTATCTGGGGCAGACACTCGAAAATCGCTTCTGCCGCTTGTAAAAAAAAAAAAAAAAAAAAAAAAAAAAAAAAAAAAAAATGTATGTCGCTGCCGAGCTCTCAAATACCGTGCCAGTCTCTCACTCTATGAATGGTCACTGCAATCTGGAATCATTGTGACGTCCTTAACCTAAACTAACACTAAATGTAACAATTTACATTTATACTTGAGGATCCCGAATAGCACGGAGCCTCTGGGAAAGTCTTTGAACTACTCTATTCGACTGAAGAGACATCCCAAGGATTCCAAATAGCAACTACGAACTCCCCTGAAAGCCATGGACACAACTCTTATTGGTTGTCTGATGTGGAACTGGTAAAAACAGTCTGTGATTGGCTAACAACATTTAGATCTATATACAGCGAGATGTTGAGGGAAAGACAGATTATCTATAGATTGGACATAATCTTTTCGAGGCCATTAGCAATAACAGGAAATACACAAGCCCTAGGCTACACTATAGTTCAAGGTGGCAATGTCGGAATGTCTGCTTGCATGAAAGAAATGTATGTTTCTAACATTTATGGTTGAGATTTAATTAATATATAAACTATGCACATTATGACTTTCATTAACACACGATGCAGGAGTCACGCAGATGTTCGTAAGGCGTTGGTATCATGTCATGTCAGGTGGTACGGTTGCCTAGGCTTATGTATGTCCCTTATCACCCCCCATATGCGTGTGTTCGACTAATGCACTGGGTCGATGTGTGGGCGTGGTCAGACAGATTTTGTTCACTTAGGAACGTGTAATGATTGACGCTGTGTGTCCGTAGGTCTCCATGAGCAGGTCGCGGTTGCCCAAAGCATGTTAAGGTTAAGTTAATAGGATCCTATGGTTCTAAGGCTGAACTTAGCCTTAAGATGCTTTTGGGAAACCGGGCCCACGTGTGGTTGTTTTTAAGTCCTTTGCGGCGGACTTTGTGTTTTTCGAATGTTCTTCCCCCCTTTCAGAGGTGTGTTTCTACAGTATGCGTATGGGTTTAAATATGACAGACGTGTGACTAAGACACTGGCCGTGCCCGAATACCCATACCCCAAATAGTAGGCCGTTTTCAGAATACTGAAAAAAATTGATAGTGTGCGACATTAAGAAAATCAAGTACACTTTAAATGCCCTGATGTCATACTCATTTCGGTTTTGACAACAGCTGATCAAAGGTATCAGGGGACTCGCTACCGAAATCAACAAATAGCAGGAAACAACGCAATCGCCCATGACGGCTCAGCAGCCCTGTCTCCCCATCCCCCTGAACCAGCCCTGTCTCCCCATCCCCCTGAACCAGCCCTGGCTCCCCATCCCTGTCTCCCCATACCCAGCCCTGTCTATCCATACCCCTGAACCAGCCCTGTCTCCCTGTCTCCCCATCCCCATACCTGTCTCCCCATACCCCTGAACCAGCCCTGTCTCCCTATCCCCATACCCCTGAACCAGCCCCGTCCCCGTCTCCCTATCCCCATACCCCTGAACCAGCCCTGTCTCCCTATCCCCATACCCCTGAACCAGCCCTGTCTCCCTATCCCCATACCCCTGAACCAGCCCTGTCTCCCTATCCCCATACCCCTGAACCAGCCCTGTCTCCCTATCCCCATACCCCTGAACCAGCCCTGTCTCCCTATCCCCATACCCCTGAACCAGCCCTGTCTCCCTATCCCCATACCCCTGAACCAGCCCTGTCTCCCTATCCCCATACCCCTGAACCAGCCCTGTCTTCCATGATGAGACCTCTCAAGAGGAGACAGCTCAGGACAGTGCAGCAATGGTGTTTCGGAACACAGTGTTTTTACAGCTATGGACAACATCAATAGTGACTTGGACACTAGGTTCCACACCACTGCAAAAATTGTAGAATTATTTTCAGCTGTTCTGAAAGTTGGGCAGATTAGTGAGGATGAAGTCCCTTGTGTGCCAACCACTGATCATGAAGTATTCCAGAGATCAGAGATCTTACACCTGAGTTTCAAAATGAAGTAAGACACCTGAACACTGTATATGCTGCCACTTCCCCCCCCCTAACTTGTCCCCTCTTGTTCTCCTGAATGAAATTTGTAAGATGCGGCTGCAAAGCATTTCTGGAGAAGCGTGCATTGCTTTACGTATATTTTGCACACTGCCTGTGACTGTTGCTGGTGGCGAAAGAGCTTTCAGTAAGCTAAAACTGATAAAAAACGATTTGAAGTCCACTATGTCACAGGACAGGCTTTGCAGTCTTGTCATGCTGTCCATTGAAAGTCAGTTAGCTAGAAAACTGGACTTCAAAGACTTGATCAGTGACTTTGCTAGCAAGAAGGCTCGGCGCTGGGCTCTTGGTGAATAAGGCTGAGCAAGGGCCAGTGATAACTGTTAAATGGCATGGCTATGGATATTGGATCACTACGCACATGATGCCCACAGGCTGAGAACAAGACTGAGAACAGACTAAGAACATGATATATCTCAAAGTAATGGCTGGATTGCCATTAAATTTGTTGTGCACAATCAAGACCCCAAGTGGAAGAAACCTATTGATTTGGTGACCACTTGACCTTTCCTCTAGCGCCACCATCAGGCCTTTTCATTTCCATTTTGTTTTCCATTTCCACTTTTACAGCTGCTTATTTTGTAGTTGGTATGTATACTTAGTTCAAACATTTATTTTAATTGAAGAGGTATTTTAAGTTATTCATTAATGTTAGAGAATTCCATTCAAGGAATTTACCATTAATATTACATTTAGACTGTAAAAGATGGCCTTTAGCACATTTCTTATAGAGGGTATCAGTCTTGCATCAAATAGTGAATTCCACTGTATGCAGAATGTTGCATGCACGTCTGCACAGTGTTATATTTTCACAGCTCACTGTCAGTAAATATCGTACAGTAAATAGTGGACTACAAGAGAGTTGCAAGCCTGCAAGGGTATAGTTATTTAAAGCTTTGAATGGGTGGATTGGGTTCTGGAGGTGTGTGGTTACAGCAATTGGGCAGGGTTGGTGTGGCCTGTGGTGGTGGGGACCAATGTGATATATTTTCAATGGGCCCAAAATCCCTGATGGTACCCCTGCCGATGAATACATAGTATGCAGTTGAAGTATTTAGTACATTAGTATGGGTATTCGGACACATCCACTGTGTGTGTGCGCACTACTACAATTAGGTTGTGTAGGCTACTACTTACATGAGTTGACCAGTGAGGGTTTGTGAATGAGTGTGTGAGAAGAGGAAAGAGATTTCCTAAAGAGTAGCTGCGTCTTGGTGGAATAGACCAGACACAGGTCCCGTTTGAGAGCGGGCGAGAGTGCTTTCGCAAAAATTGCTAAAATGTAAATTAATATGGTTTCACAAGCTTATACATTTTTAACTGGACAACTAGAACATCTGTGGCCTATGGAAACCGGCGAAATATTGTAAAGAAAATAAAACTGAAATCCCCCTGAAAAGTTTAAATCCACCTCAAGAGGTACGTGGAAGAACCGTTTATTAATGGTGCGCAATCAGCTGTTTGTTCACCAGCACCCGCCCGCACCCAACCCGCAAATACAGAACATAGGCTAGTCAAAGATGGCAGAAATGTTTTTTTGACAGGGGGTGCAGGATTTTTTGTTGTTGCCTGATTTTAGATATGTTTCTGCTTATAATTTACAACATTTTGGGATGCTATTTGTTAGTCAATTTGTCTATAAATAGATTCATGTAGCTTCTCTTTTGTCATATGTTGTCCCAAAAGACTAAATAAACCCTTGCTCAACAGAATAATGTAATAGATCAATAGAATGAATGCTTCAATCTAGTTGACATCGGTAAAGTTCTCTCTGTCATCTTTCGCAGAGCAAAGGCATTTAGAGACAGGGGAAAAAATACAATAACGCAAAAATAAACTTAAAAAAAACAAATCTGTGCAGAATGTCCAAATTACATCAGTTTGACACATTAAGGAAAAAGAAATCTGTGAAAATGACCCAACAGGTTTCTTATAAGATTTCAGTTGGGCTTCGATGCATATTTTATGTGGTTGAAATACTATCAGCTTTTATGAAGACAGCACCTCTACAGATGGTATCTAACTGAGCATTGCATTCTCTCAAGATGCAGAAATAAATCATATTTCTCCACTCCTGGTCACAAGTCCAAATTTTGCCTACATTTCGTGTATCATTTTACTAAAAGAAATGTTTAATTCTGCTGGAGTTCTTATTAAGGCTATGTGCGGTTATAGACCTACAGTCAGTGTCCAGATTTCAGTTCCCATTTAACCCATCTAAACAGTAGGCTACAGTTCCCTTGACATAGGTCTATTTGAAGTCCCATCTTGTGACTGTCGAATATGTATAGTGCCTCACAATCATTAACTAATATGGAGTTGGTCCCCCCTTTGCTGCTATAACTGCCTCCACTCTTCTGGGAAGGCTTTCCACTAGATTTCGGAACATTGCTGCGTGGACTTGCTTCCATTCAGCCACGAGCATAAATGAGGTCAGGCACTGACGTTGGGTGATTAAGCCTGGCTCGCAGTCGGCGTTACAATTCATCCCAAAGGTGTTCGATGGGGTTGAGGTCAGGGCTCTGTGCAGGCCAGTCAAGTTCTTCCACACCGATCTCGACAAACCATTTCTGCATGGACTTCGCTTTGTGCACGGGGATATTGTCATGCTGAAACAAGAAAGGACCTTCCCCAAACTGTTGCCACAAAGTTGGAAGCACAGAATCATCTAGAACAGGGCAAAGGGGCCTGATTCAATATGGCCCGCAGAATCATGCTCAGATCACATAAAGAATTTGTGATAGAAGAGTTTTGAAAAACCTATTTGTTATTCAAATTAAAAGCCCAATGAATTCTCGCCTTTGTGTAAAATAACAACTGCACAAGGACAGACAGTGACTGACAGGCTGACATACACGTCACAGGTACAAATAGTAGCTAGCTAGAAATTGCAGAAAAATGTTTTTTTCAAGGATTTCAAAGAAAAGGAAAGTAGACAATGAATGTAGGGTGTTCCAGCAAGAGTGGACATCGAAATATTTTTTTATTGAGGTATCAGGGAAAGCTGTGTGCTTAGTGTGCAAAGAGAGCATCACTGTCTTGAAAGACTACAACTTGTCTCGACACTTCCAGACGAAGCATGCGGAGAAATATCGGAATATGTCTTCTGAGTTGCTTTCTCAGTTGCAAAAGCAGCAAGGACTTTTCACAAAACTGCATTCAGCAAACGACGGAATTGCGAGAGCTAGCTATGTACTGTCCCACAAAATTGCTAAACATAGCAAGCCATTCACTGAGGGCGAATTCATTAAAGAATGTTTAATTCACTCTGCAGCAATACTTTGCTCCAACAAGAAAGAGCTGTTTGAAAATGTTTCCCTGTCAAGACGAACAGTGACATGGCTTGTTGAGGACATCACAGATAATATGGAACAACAGTTGAAAGACAAGGTAAAGGATTTCACCTATTTATCTTTGGCCCTGGATGAGAGCAGTGATGCACGTGACATGGCACAGTTGTTGATATTCTTACTAGGCATAACCCCAGAAAGATTTATTGGAGGTTAATAAGTGTTTGGCAAAGCTGGGACTGAGTTCTGAAAAGTTATCCAGTGTGACCACTGATAGGTGCCCAAACTTGACAGGAAAAACGTTGGCCTTTTGAAAAGGATACGAGATCAAGTAGTTGAGCTGAACCCAGATCAGACATTGTTTTTCCTGTATTGCATTATTTATAAGGAGGTGCTCTGTAAATGTGTTCTTAAAATGAGCCATGTTGTGGATACAGTCACTAAAGTGGTAAACTTCATAAAAGCAAAATGTTTAAACCACAGGCAGTTTGTCTCACTGCTGGAAGAGACAGGTCAGGTCATGCAGATCTCCCCCACCACACAAATGTGAGATGGCTGAGTTTGGGGAAGATGCTTAACCTGTTATGGCTTGATCCCGTTAGCGGTATATATGATGACAGCCAGTGAAAGTGCAGGGTGGCAAATTCAAAGCAACAGAAATCTCATAATGAAAATTTCTCAAACATACAAGTATTATACACCATTTTAAAGATAAGATTCTCCTTAATCCAACTACAGTGTCCGATTTCAAAAAGGCTTTATAGCGAAAGCATGTGCTCTGTGCATTTCCCTCATTAAAATGCAAATCAATTTAACATTTTTGACATGCGTTTTTCTGGATTTTTTTGTTGTTATTCTGTCTCTCACTGTTCAAATAAAACTACCATTAAAATTATAGACTGATCATTTCTTTGTCAGTGGGCAAATGTACAAAACCAGCAGGGGATCAAATACTTTTTTCCCTCACTGTATGTGAACATACATTTTCAGCGATGAAATATAACAAGTCCCATCTCTTACTGACTCACCTCTCAGCAATCCTGCGCATAGCGACGTCAGAAACTACACCTGACTTCACTGCTCTAGTCAATGCCCATCAGAGACTTCACTCTTCACACTGATTGAGTAGTTTAAATGTAATGTTGAGCTCTCTCTCTTTCTTGGGTTTTTGTGCATACACGTTAACAAGAGTTCTGTCCGTGCTGCTGAATGCACTGTACTTTTCCCTTTGTGTAGTGAAAATACCTACCAAAAGGAGAACATGGATGTGGTTTATTTCTGTGAATGTTAAAAAAGTAAAATAAGTGGCATATCTGGACGTGATTTACAGTAGATATCTGTCAGTCATACACATGTATAATCCTGTAATATGATTCTGGCCCGCGATGGCAAAAATGTATTCTAATGTGGCCCTCCATGGAAAATAATTGACCAGGCCTGCTGTAGTGTTAAGATTTCCCTTCACTGGAAGTAAGGGGCCTAGCCCTAACCATGAAAATCATCCCCAGACTATTATTCCTCCTCCACCACACTTTACATTTGGCACTATGCATTGGTGCAGGTAGCGTTCTCCTGGCATCCGCCAAACCCGATTCATCCGTTGGACTGTCAGTTGGTGAAGTACGATTCATTACTCCAGAGAATGCGTTTCCACTGATCCAGAGTCCAATGGCGGCAAGCTTGGCATTGCGCATGGTGATCTTAGGCTTGTGTGTGGCTGCTCGGACATGGACACTCATTTCATTTAGTTCCCGATGAACAGTTATTGTGCTGATGTTGCTTCCAGGGGCAGTTTGGAACTCGGTAGTGAGTGTTGCAACTTGAGGACAGACGATTTGTACACGATACGCGCTTCAGCACTTAGCGGTCCCGTTCTGTGAGCTTGTTTGGCCTACCGTTTCGCGGCTGAGCCGTTGTAGCTCCCAAACGTTTCCACTTCATAATAACAGCATTTACAGTTGACTGGGGCAGCTCTAGCAAGGCAGAAATTTGATGAACTGACTTGTTGGAAAGGTGACATCCTATGATGGTGCCATGTTTAAAGTTACTGAGCTCTTCAGTAAGGCCAACATACTTCCAATGTTTGTCTATGGAGATTGCGTAGCTGTGTGCTCGGTTTTATACACCTGTCAGCAATGGGTGTGGCTGAAATAGCCAAATCCACTAATTTGAAGGGGTGTCCACATACACTATATATACAAAAGTATGTACAGAAGGGGAAGTGGAGAACGTGTAGAACCTTTGGACAGTTATTTTATACAGTCGGTTGAGATACAAAATGAGCTTTGTGTTACAAAAATGAAATAAGATACAAACTCGTTGAAGCAGATAATACACTAGAGGTGAAATAATACAATGTTTCAATAATCAGAAAGGTCACCCATGATACAAGTCATTAATCGACGTCCATCCATGTCTGAGGACATCGGGAGATGTGGAAATCGGCCACTGGGGCAACAATGAGCACCTTCAAGTAGGTTTTGGTTTTGTTGGGTGTTGTGGACGGGGATGGTGGATTGCTGTAAGCGCATCTGCCTCTGATTCCAAAGGTTGCCAGTTTGAATCCAGTGATAGAAAGTTGTTTTTGATATTTTTGTTTGAAGCCTATCCCAAACCTTAACCCTTACCTTAAACATTCGGAGTTAAGGCCTAACCTTAAGAATTTGGAGTCAATGCCTTAACATAACTCTAACCTTAGGAATATCTTATTATTATATTTCTGCTAAGCCTATTTAGGGAGGATATAGAGCTACTTCGTATGGATTCAAATGGAGTTGTACAGGCACCAGTTTATTTATGTAGGCTCTTTATGATATATTAGTGCCTGACTAGGACATTCGATTTGATTAGGTCTAAGACGAGACAATCTGTATCTTGTATTTCAGGACTTGGCTTTCACAGATATGCCAATGAAGAGAATGACTTAGAAACAAGACTTGGGAGAGAGCGTTGAGCTGAGGCCTGTTAATTACAAACCTATTTGACAGTGTGACACAGAGAGTAATTGGGACGAGTGAATCTTGGTTATGGTATTAGTCTTAAATTCTGCCTCTCTCTGAGACTCCACCTCTCTCTTTCCCCCCCTTCTCACACAAGACTCATGGGCCTCTATGGCCACATCGGCCTGCTCCACTCTTAGGAAAACTTCCTCTCAAACACTGTCCACTGAGCTTATCACACACACACACTGGTCAGCTTGTGTAAGTAGTACACAAGCTAATTGTAGTAGTACACACACAGTGTCTTTGTCTCACACACACAAACCTCGGAGAGGGGAAAAACAGAAATTCCGCTGCACAGGAAGCCGCACAGTACTTACAAACAACCGTACCTGCTCATGTAGACCTTCGGACACATACAGCATCAATCATTACATGTTCCTGAGTGAACAAAATTGTTTCCGACCACACCCAGACCAGTGCATTAGTCAAACACTAGTCCCCAACAGCCGGATGTTCCGGTTCTCAGGAAATTAAAAAGAGAGCCTGTGAAGCGACTTCCATTTTTGGATGTTAACAAGGCACACCTCAGAAGAAGTTGCCACACCTATTTCGAGTAATTCCTGTCCTAGAGCAAAAATTCTCATTTAGGTTCCACCTTAAAGACTGATGCAGGCTGCTAATACATATTCAGGAATTCAGGATGGACATGTTGTGGTGATCTCTACGTGTAGCAGAGAAATAACAACAAATAGGGCACTGACTGACAGCTGTAAGTGTAACTAGCTAGCATGCTAACCGTACCCAGCTAATGAAAGTTATGTGAGCACCATTTCAGTTAAGACAGACCTACTGTAAGCCAGTTGAAAATAATTATTTAAGAAAAAGACTAAAAGCCTACCTGTTAAGAGATGAGTCTCAGCTAAACCGTGCCTGATGACAAAATCCACCTCTATTAACTACTCGTGCTCATATGATACCTGAGGGAGAGTGACTAACAAAATCCACTTCTATTAACTACTCGTGTTCATATGTTACCTGAGTGAGAGTGACTAACAAAATCCACCTCTATTAACTACTCGTGTTCATATGATACCTGAGTGAGAGTGACTAACAAAATCCACCTCTATTAACTACTCGTGTTCATATGTTACCTGAGTGAGAGTGACTAACAAAATCAATTGGGGTCCGCTAGAGGTCAGGGCCCATGGTCACGTGCCTTGCGTGGCCGGTCAGTAATTCGGCCATATTATTTAAATAGCTGGCTAGACTAATTTGCCTAACGATCTATAAAATGTTAGCTGACATGAGCTAATTTAGTGACTATCAGTGACTGACATAAGAGGAAAACTGCTGATGCACAACCAAATTCTGAAATTGCATATTGTTTATTCTACTATCAAATGAAATTTTATTTGTCACATGCGTTGAATACAACAGTGCAGTTAAGAAAAAATACCTATTAAAATATAATAAATAAAAGTAACAAATAATTAAAGAGCAGCAGTAAAATAACAATAGCGAGGCTACATACAGGGGGTACCGGTACAGAGTCAATGTGCCTGGGCACTGGTTAGTCGAGGTAATTGAGGTAATATGTACATGTAGGTAGTTTTATTAAAGTGACTATGTGTAGATAATAAACAGTAGCAGCAGTGTAAAAGAGGGGGGGGGGGGCAATGCAAATAGTCTGGGTAGGCATTTGATTAGATGTTCAGGCATCTTATGGCTTGGGGGTAGAAGCTGTTTAGAAGCCTCTTGGACCTAGACTTGGTGCTCCGGTACTGCTTTCCATGCAGTAGCAGAGAGAACAGTCTATGACTAGGGTGTCTGGAGTCTTTGACAATTTCTAGGGCCTTCCTCTGACACCGCCTGGTATAGAGGTCCTGGATGGCAGGAAGCTTGGCCCCAGCGATGTACTGGGCTGTACGCACTACCCTCTGTAGTGCCTTGCGGTCGGAGGCCGAGCAGTTGTCATACCAGGCAGTGATGCAACCGGTCAGGATGCCATCAATGGTGCAGCTGTAGAACCTTTTGAGGATCTGAGGACCCATGACAAATCTTTTCAGTCTCCTGAGGGGGAATGGGTTTTGTCGTGCCCTCTTCACATCTGTCTTGGTGTGCTTGGACCAAGTTAGTTAGTTTGTTGGTGATGTGGACACCAAGGAACTTGAAGCTCTCAACCTGCTCCACTACAGCCCCATCGATGAGAATGGGGGCGTGCTCGGTCCTCTTTTACCTGTAGTCCACAATCATCTCCTTTGTCTTGATCATGTTGAGGGAGTTGTCCTGAAACCACACGGCCAGGTCTCTGACCTCCTCCCTATAGGCTGTCTCGTTGTTGTCGGTGATCATCGGCAAACTTAATGATGGTGTTGGAGTCATGCCTGGCCATGCAGTCATGAGTGAACAGGGAGTACAAGAGAGGACTGAGCAAGCACCCCTGAGGAGCCCCTGTGTTGAGGATCAGTGTGGCGGATGTGTTGTTGCCTACCCGCACCACCTGGGGGCAGCCCATCAGGAAGTCCAGGATCCAGTTGCAGAGGGAGGTGTTTAGTCCCAGGGTCCTTAGCTTAGTGATGAGCTTTGAGGGCACTATGGTGTTGAACGCTTAGCTGTAGTCAATGGATAGAATTCTCACATAGGTGTTCCTTTTGTCCAGGTGGGAAAGGGCAGTGTGGAGTGCAATAGAGATTGCATCATCTGTGGATCTGTTGGGGCGGTATGCAAATTGGGGTGGGTCTAGGGTTTCTGGGATAATGGTGTTGATGTGATTCATGACAAGCCTTTCAAAGCACTTCATGGCTACAGGCGTGAGTGCTACGGGTCGGTAGTCATTTAGGCAGGTTACCTTAGTGTTCTTGGCACAGGGACTATGGTGGTCTGCTTGATATCCTTTCAATCAGTAAGTTGAGACCCTGACTGACTTCCTAAAAAAAGGTTGGGGGCCTCATAGTGGCTGTGGGGCCCTAAGTGGCCACTTATGTCATGCACTGTGAAGGATGGTAGGATGCAGTTAGTTACCTGTGTTTGGAGCGCCATTCCTGTTGAATTGCTGGGTGAAAGACTGGTGTGTCTCCTCCGTTTCTCTCGCTCTCATTTCCTCTCCGTTTCGCTGCGGTCCCTAGAGTGGCGCTTCTCCCGGGAGGACGAATGGGAATGCCGCCTCCTGCGCTCCAGAGCGAGACAGCATGTGAATACAAAAATGGAGGTTTGCAATGACTTACAAGTAAGCCTACTTACAAACAAGAGACCTGAAGGAATATCACATAGAGGAAAGATCATAGGGGACAGCACTTGAATACAAAAATTGAGGTTTGCAATGACATACAAGTAAGCCTATTTAGAAACACAACCAAGTTACACATACATACGACCCGGCCAGTGGCACACAAAACCACTTCCTCACTTCGTCTCTCGGCTCCAAGAGCGCATCCTACAACAGAAAACAATAGTACATTCTAAATATTTTGTCCAGTGCTCTATATATATATAAATGTTTGCTTCAAATGTGAGGTACCCTGTGAACATCCAAGTCCAGCCAAACTGGTCTCTCAACATTTTCTTGTGCGATTTAGTCCTGATCAGCTTGTACTGTAGCAGCACACAATAAATGAATTGAAACTGCATTGACAATCATTAACTGTTTCTACAACATTAACACTATAACAAGTTTGAACATTACATGACTGGCTAATCCCTATCCAATCCCACATCGAAACGTACAAACACATTACACCATGCTACCAGACACAGGCTGCCTGTCTGTGCGACTATGAGTATGCTTACAAGAGGGAGAGGAAAACACAAGAGACTTTACCTCCCTGTTTGACATGTCTACTCAAGCTGTCAAACACTTTGCCCCAAGTCATCAGGTGGAAACACATACTGCTTTAGAAACTGGACAGACATCAGTTCATTACCCTAGGCCATAGTTGGTGGCTACAGGATGTTTTGTCTGCTTTGCCTACATGTTTACGGTGTGTTTGTTGACACCAATGTGTTTGACTTGTCCCACTGCAGTTCCTACAAGCAGATGTCAAACTTGAGCCCCTCCAGCTGATCACACCTCAGTTTGAGACTCCCCTTCCCCAGCTAGAGCCTGCTGTAGGTTTCCCCTCTCCAGCTCTACACAATCTCACCCAGCTCCTGTCTAGCTCAGCCATCTCACAGATTGGATGTGGATTCTGTACACTCAACTGAGAATGGCATGTGCACTAGACTGTATTCAACAACACTTTTTGCTAATTGACTGGGATTTATTAAAATGTGACAATACACACTTGATCATTGTAGAAAATTATCAATTTGCCATCCTTCTAAAATGTGTGTGTGTTCTCCTATGGGTTGCTTTGAGCAGGTCTTTCTGCCTGTCTTCAGGGACCTGCCTCCCCCCCATGCTTGACCTGGATGAAACCTTCTCTTCTGAGAGTGCATTTGGCACAGCTCTCCAACAAATGTAAGTGTTAACCCCAGGTTATATTTGAATCGAGCATTATTAACGGTAAGTGTTTTCTGTATTCTTCCTGCAGGCACCAACGACAATCTAGAGTTCTACGTGAGGAAGTGTGGGTACATCTTGGGGGTGACGGGGAAGTTGGATAAAGACCAAAGGGATGCCAAACACATCCTGGAGCACATCTTCTTCCAGGTTGTAGAGTTCAAGAAGCTCAACCAGGTGAGCGATATGCCCAACTGAGTCTTTGATAAAAATGCACACTATTTGTTGATCTAGGCTTTGGTTGACATTCATTTGCAATTAATGTAATATCAATTATTTATCCCATCTCTCCTATACAGGGACATGAGACAGACCAGGTTTTCCCCGTTCTGACGACTCTAGCAACCAGTGAGAGTTTGTACATTTTGCAGTGCATTTACACTACATGTCCAAAAATGTGGACACCTGCTTGTCAAACATCATGGGCATTAATATGAAGTTGGTCTCCTCTTTGCTGCTATAACAGCCTTCCACTCTTCTAATGGAAAGCCTTCCTAGATGTTGGGACTTGCTTCCATTCAGCCACGAGCATTAGTGAGGTTGGGCAATTAGGCCTGGGTTACAATTCATCCCAAAAGGTGTTTTTGTTCAGACCTCGAACAGGTTGTCATGCTGAAACAGGGAATTTACTTCCCCAAACTTTTGCCACGAAGTTGGATGCACAGAATCGTCTAGAACGTTATTGTATGCTGTAGTGTTAAGATTATCCGTCACTGGATCTAAGGGCCTAGCCCGAACCATGAAAAACAGCTCCAGACCATTATTCCTCCAAACTTTAGTTGGCACGATGCAGGTAGCGTTCTCCTGGCATCCTCCAAACCCAGATTAATCCGTCAGACGGTGAAGCGTGATTCAGCGTTCCACTGCGCCAGAGTCCAATGGCGGTGAGCTTTTCACCACTATAGCTGACGCTTGGCATTGCGCATGGGGATCTTAGGCTTGTGTGTGGTTGCTCAGCCATGGAAACCAATTTCATGAAGCTCCCGATGAACAGTTCTTGTGCTGACATTGCTTCCAGAGGCAGTTTGGAACTTGTTAGTGAGTGTTGCAACCAAGGACAGATTTTTTACGCGCTTCAGCGGTCCCGTTCTGTGAGCTCCTTTGGCTTACCACTTCACGGCCGAGCCATTGTTGCGCCTGGAAGTTTCTACTTCACAATAACAGCACTTCGTTGACCAGGGCACTATTAACAGGGCAGAAATTTGACGAAAGGTGGCACCCTATCACATTTAAAGTCACTGAGCGGTTCAGTAAGGCCCTTCTACTGCCAATGTTTGTCTGAGGAGATTGCATGGCTGTGCACTCAATTTTACACGTCCGTAACAGGTGTGGCTGAAATAGCCAAATCCACAGTCTAGAGCCTTCTATATAGTGTTTCCATTAAATACAAAATGTAACGCCCTATCCTCCGTCAAACTGAAGAGATGATTTGTTTAGTGTTCTAAATGTGGGAAACCTCATACAATATACATTTGATTTAGTACTCGTTTGTGCTATAGTATCATAAATGTTGGCATTTGCGTCATTCCCTAAATACTCAAGAGGCATTGTCGATTTAAATCAATACAAAACTTTATTTACTATAATAGGTTAATGTAAAATAAAATTCACAGGCATCTTGAATATCCTCCTTAAGGTCTGTAAAGGTGAAATAAGAGAACATGTCAATACACAAGCTATTAAACAAACTCTGAAGTCTTAGTTTAACTAGGAAATCTCATGCCAGCTCTAGTCCACTTACATCAAAAATACTTTCTGGCCAGGACACGGCAGCAACTAAAAAAAAATAAGTCACTGAACCAGAGAACCTTACCTCAACTTTTCAGTACAGCACTGTCACATCCCCACTTTTGCTTGTCAAAACCTGTAGGGATGGCTGTGCGTCTCTGCCATTCATCCTCAGCTGCTGAACCTGAGGTCTGGCTCAGGCTGGAACTGAGACTAGAACCCATAGTGACCTCCTTCCAGGACCTCTGGTTGTCCTCTGCGTTAATTCCATGTGGGGGTGAGCCTGACCAGATCAGGGAGATCTCAGCCAGGGATGGTGGTGCAGACTGGAACTTGGGACTCAAGGTAGTCTCCAACGTGCTTGACTCAAGGATCGGTTTTGGACTGTTAGTCTCAGGTTTGATTAGGGAGACCTCCCAGGCAACCTGCGAGGCAGTCAGATCAATGTAGGATAGATCCAATGGGCAGGCTAGTTTGGGTTTCTGGAGGAGGACCCGATCAGCAGGAGTAGAGGACTTGCTCTCTACAGGTATAGTGAGGCCTGGTGTTTGTGTAGCCTCCTTAGAGTTCAGGTTCATGGCTTGAGAGGGGGACACAGGTTTGGGAGACTGACACAGGGAGGCCAGGAGGGATTGTTTGGAACCATAGTACTCAACAACAATTCTATTTGGAGGTAGCACCGATGTGGACTGTCCTGTCAGTGACAGAGCAGACACAGACAAACTCTGGTCCAAGAAGCCTCTGTCAAGCTCTGAGGGAGATGGGCACTGAAAACTCATGGACGCATCTATGAAGCAAATAATTCAACACAGTTAAAATGTCTCACCACCACATGATTTAACATGCAATTGTTTTGATTATTCTTCATATTAATTAGCATAAATGTACCCTATGCAGAGATTGAAATTGCTTTGCCAAATAAATCTGTTTTCTTACCAGCACTGGCAAGCTCCTCATCCATGTTTTTAGACAGTCATTGAATGGTTGCCTAATTACAATGCAGCTTGTTTTTAATCTGCTGGTAGATTGTCTCACCTGTTTGGTAATGAAAGCCCGCAAAGACAAGGTGGAGGGGGTGTGGTATATGGCCAGTATACCATGGCTAAGGGCTGTGTCCAGGCATATTGGCCATATATCACAAACCCCGAGGTGCATTATTGCTATAATAAAATGGTTAGCAATGTAATTAGAGCAGTAAAAACAAATGTTTTGTCAAATGGTCTGATATTCCATGGCTGTCAGCCAATCAGCATTCAGGGCTCGAACAACCCAGTTTATAGTTTGTGAGCGTTTATCTCTAGTTTATTCGGTAGACAGAGAAACAGCATTGTAAAAAGTCACTAATCAGACAATCCGGGTCAATTAAAACAAAAAATGTGTGTATATATATATATATATATACACACTTGTGTCCCTTGACAAATCATAGGAACGAATCAATGACTTTCTATGAACAAACAGAACGTTTCAGTTCTGCGCGCGCACAGCTCTGGTCACGTCACTCCCGGGAAAGCGGAGAGCCTGCGAGAAAAGAAGCGCGCGAGATAGGAACTTGAGCGCGGACTAGTGTGTTGTCAGCAATCCAGTGTACCTAGCCCAGCGACAATTAGATTTGTTGTTTTTACCAACGTGGATTATATACGACAAACATACTTGCTCCTATAATATAGTTTGTAAATATATGCACGACGTGGGCAAAAAAATATACAATCTATTTTAGTTAAGGGTGATGGAGGTAAAGCAAAGGGAGATGTCCTGGTGGGCGCGCGGGTAAGTAGTTAGCTAATCGGATTCTAACATTTGTTATTGTTCGCTACAACAGCTGTTGGATAAATAACAATGCTCATATCCTAATGTTATTTTTAAGAGGACAGGGATCTATGTACCATTTTATAATATGAGATTACTGATTGTCATCGATTATTTTTGCGCATTTATGTGATTTGACCGCCCTTTTGTCACCCTACCAGTTGAGGTCGACGTCAGATGTTGCTAACTAACGTTACACTAGTCAAATCATGGCATGAAACGATAAATTAGCGAATGTTCTAATGCATACCGTAGAAATCAGCGAGCACAAACGTTTACTAGCTCACATAATCTGTTGCTTGTATTAAGTACCTAGCTAGGTGTAAAAATGCTTTGTTTGAGAATTCTGTGACTAACACCCAAGCCAGCTACTTTTCAGTACAATGCATGTGCGCCCTTTGCATGAGTTTGATCTCGACCACCACACCCTGTTGCTTGTCTTTTTTAGAGAGGATGGGGAGGAGGCAATGTATCAGGACACTGACTCTGACGTGGCTGAACAGAGAGACTGTGGAAAGGTCAAAGTGAAATGGACACAAGATGAGGTGAGTTCATGTCCCCTTATACATCCCCCACCAATGCTGATCTATAAATGGTTGGTTATTTGGAATGAGCTAGTTACTTAGCTCTTCATAAAATGCCTGTACTTTATTCTCAGGATGACAATCTGAAAGCGTTGGTCCAAAACCGGGGGTCAAATGACTGGAAATACATTGCCAGCATTTTACCGGTGAGCGAGTTTGACAGAGTACAGTATATATTCTTTTATTTCCAGTTGACAATATAAATAATACAACTGAAGGGTTAAAATATTAAATACATTCTGAAGGCGTGTGTGGTTTATTTTGCATTAAATCATTAACTGTATGGTAACCCTGTATGGCACAGAATCGCTCAGAACACCAGTGCCAGCACCGCTGGTTGAAGGTTCTGGATCCAGATCTGGTCAAAGGGCCCTGGACCAAAGAGGAGGACGAGAAGGTTAGTTGTGATGGTGACTATTCTACAATCAGTTCTACTAGACTTCTTTGTGAGAGAAACTTTGGTTGTTGAGTTTTACAAGTAGTTGTTCAGTCAGCTCTACTTTCCACTGGCTGCTTTGACTCCTATCTAAGGACAGCCTCCGGGTGGCTTGTACTGCCATACAGAGGCCACATTTTCAGACGGCCACCAACCCTGCATTCCTCTCCACAGGTGATAGACCTGGTGAACAGGTATGGCAACAAGCAGTGGGCTATTGTGGCCAAGCACCTGAAGGGCCGGCTGGGGAAGCAGTGCCGGGAACGCTGGCACAACCACCTCAACCCGGATGTGAAGAAATCCTCCTGGACAGCAGAGGAGGACCTCATCATCTACAAGGCCCACTGCATGCTGGGAAACCGCTGGGCTGAGATCGCCAAGCTGCTCCCCGGAAGGTAACTGTGTTGACATGTACTCCAGCTAAGAGAGTCACTCTGATATGTCTGAGCTGAAATGTCAGGATCACTCGGAACAGTTTATTGGTCTCCACATATTTTGTGATAAATGCAATTGAATGGATTGGAGTTGGATTAGTGCTCGACTTCATACACTAGCTATATCTTGATTACTACAACATTATGTTAAAATTTCACGTTCCAGAACAGATAATGCTGTGAAGAACCACTGGAACTCAACCATCAAGCGTAAGGTTGAGATGGGCTTCTACAGCAGGGTGGATCCTTCTCGGAAATGTCAGCAGATGGAACCAGAGGAGAGCATGGCCCACCACAGTAGAGATCAGCAGGTTGGTTCCTTCTGAAGTCAGTTTGACAACATCTGGGCTATGCTCAAACTATTCCTTGTTATAACAAATCATGTTTGACAGAAAAACATGTCTCTGCAGATGGACTATAGTGGTTCTATGGAGAGGGAACCAGACCAAGACCCCACACTGCCGGTAAAATGCAAACACTGCTAACTTCTATAGGGGGGAAAGCAGATAAACTTGAGTGTTTTATATTATAAATGCAGTGCCTTCGGAAAGTATTCAGACCCCTTCCCCTTTTCTACCTTCTGTTACATTACAGCCTTATTCTAAAATTGATGAGAATTTTTATTTATTTAATCAATCTACACACAATACCACATAATGACTAAGCAATAACAGGTTTTTAGACATTTTTGCAAATGTATTAAAAATTAAAAACACATCTCTTACATAAGTATCCAGACCCTTTGCTATGAGATTCAAAATTGAGCACAGGTGCATCCTGTTTCCATTGATCATCCTTGAGATGTTTCTACAAAAGTCCATCTGTGGTAAATTCAATTGATTGGACATGATTTGGAAAGGCACACACCTGTCTATATAATGCCCCACAGTTGACAGTGCATATCAGAGAAAATTCCAAGCCATTAGGTCGAAGGAATTGTCCGTAGAGCTCTGAGGCAGGATTGGGTCGAGGCACAGATCTGGGAAAGCGTATCAAAACATTTCTGCAGCAGCATTGAAGGTCCCCAGGAACACGGTGACCTCCATCATTCTTAAATGGAAGAAGTTTGGAACCACAAAGACTCTTTCTAGAGCTGGCTGCCCGGTCAAACTGAGCAATCGGAGGAGAAGGGCTTTGGTCAGGGAGGTGACCAAGAACCCGATGGTCAGCCTCCCGAGTGGAGCAGCGTTCTAAGGCACAGCATTGCAGTGTTGCAGCATTACTACAGCCTGGGGTTCGATCCCAGGCTGTCATAACCGGCCGTGACCGGGAGTCCCATAGGGTGGAGCACAATTGGCCCAGCGTCGTCCGGGTTAGGGGAGGGTTTGGCCGGGTGGGCTTTACTTTGCTCCTCACGGTCTAGCAACTCCTTGTGGCGGGCCGGGCGTCTGCAGGCTGACTCCGGTCGTCAGTTGAAAAGTGTTTTCTCCGACACATTTGTGCGGCTGGCTTCCGGGTTAAGCGAGCAGGTGTTAAGAAGCGCGACTTGGCAGGTCATGTTTCCCTGTGGCTCAGTTGGTAGAGCATGGTGTTTGCAACGCCAGCATGGTGTGTGCAATGCCAGGGTTGTGGGTTCGATTCCCACGGGGGGCCAGTACAAAAAAAAATACAAATGCACGAAATGAAATGTATGCAATCACTACTGTAAGTCGCTCTGGATAAGAGCGTCTGCTAAATGACTAAAATGTAAATGTTTCGGAGGACGCATGACTACACTTTCTCCTCTCCCGAGCCCGTTGGGGAGTTGCAGTGATGAGACAAGATCGTAATCATGAAATTGGGGAGAAAAAGGGGGTAAAAAAAATTATAAAATAAGGAACCCGATGGTCACTCTGACAGAGCTTCAGAGTTCCTCTGTGAAGATGGGAGAACCTTCCAGAAGGACAACCATCTCTGCAGCACTCCACTAATCAGGCCTTTATGGTAGAGTGGCCAGACGGAAGCCACTCCTCAGTAAAAAGCACATGACTGCCTGCTTGGAGTTTGCCAAAAAGCACCTAAAGGACTCTCAGACCATGAGAAACAAGATTCTCTGGGCTGATGATACCAAGATTGAACTATTTGGCCTGAATGCCAAGTGTCACATCTGGAGGAAACCTGGCACCATCCCTACGGTTAAGTGTAGTGGCAGCATCATGCTATGGGGATGTTCTTCTGCAGCAGGGACTGCGAGACTAGTCAGGATCGAAGGAAAGATGAACAGAGCAAGGTACTGAGAGATCCTTGATGAAGACCTGCTCCAGAGCACTCAGGACCTCAGACTGGGGCAAGGGTTCACTTTCCAACAGGACAACAACCCTAAGCACACAGCCAAGACAATGCAGGAGTGGCTTTGGGACAAGTCTCAATGTCCTTCAGTGGCCCAGCCAGAGCCCGTACTTGAACCCGATCGAACATCTTTGGAGAGACCTGAAAATATATGTGCAGTGACGCTCCCCATCCAACCTGACAGAGGCTTGAGAGGATCTGCAGAGAAGAATGGATGACCTCCCCAAATAAAGGTGTGCCAAGTTTGTAGCGTCATACCCAAGAAGACTTGAGGCTCTAATCGCTGCCAAAGGTTCTTCAACAAAGTACTGAGTAATGGGTCTGAATGCTTATCTAAATGTGATATTTCTGTTTATTTTTAATTTTTATACATTTGAAAACATTTCTAAAAACATGTTTTTGCTTTGTCATTATGGAGTATTGTGTGTGGATTAGTTTTTTTCCCTCATCAATGTAATCAATTTTAGAATATGGCTGTAACGTGGAAAAAGTCAAGGGGTCTGAATATTTTCTGAATGCACTGTATAAAGTGCATTACATGCAGAGCATCTGCATGTTACAATATTACTACTTTATACTAGTCTTCAAGGTAGTACACATTGCTCTGGTAGCTGTGTGTGTGTTCATATTCATTTAATCTATTGTTCTGGATCTCCATTCTGGTTTTCAAGCTTATGTCGCTCCCTACAGGAGAATGCCAATACATCCACTGTTAGAGGAGGCCCGAAAGAAGCAGGCTCCCACAAGGCTGTCTCTCCTCAACAGTCAAAGACCCCCAAAAGTGAGCCAAACACCCCAGGAGGTGAACTGAATACCAGTAGCTGGGTGGTGGACAGCTCAGGCTTCCTCTCTCCCAACGGCCCAGCCTTAAAAGAGGTGATGGAGATGGTGGATGGGGTAAGAGTGCTGGATGGGGTCATCTTAATACCTCTGTCTTCTGAATTTCACCACGTTCATCTTCTGCTTTGAATGGAACACCAAAGAGATCTCATTTGATGATCAGATATGGCAGACAAGATGTCTGACTATTTTGGTATGAATTAGTATTTATATTTATTTTCATAAACTCTTCCTTACTTTGTTTCTGTTTCTTTTCCTCTACCAGGACCTGGATGGCTGGTGTAACATGGCTGTCTTTGATCTGCCCGAGGAGAGCCAGAGCCCAGAGCGGACCCAGTTCCGTCTGGAGGGCAGTGCCCTACAGGAACTCAGTAAGGGTAACCGGGGGGAGCTGATCCCCATCTCCCCTGGAGGAATCACCCCACCTTCCATACTGAACCGCCGTAGCCGCCGTCGCATAGCTCTGTCCCCTGACTCCAACAACTCCAGGACCCCCAAGAGCACCCCGGTCAAGATCCTGCCCTTCTCTCCCTCACAGGTAATGGCTCAACCACCATGACCGAACACAGTAAAATGACTCGTCGCTGCCATTGCTTTGTACCTGGCCAAGATAAAGCAAAGCAGTTCGACACATACGACAACACAGAGTTACACATGGAGTAAAACAAACATTCAGTCAATAATACAGTAGAAAAAGTCTATACAGTGTGTGAAAATGAGGTAGGATAAGGGAGATAAGGCAATAAATAGGCCATGGTAGCGAAGTAATTACAATATAGCAATTAAACACTGGAATGGTAGATGTGCAGAAGATGAATGTGCAAGTAGAGGTACTGGGGTGCAAAGGAGCAAGATAAATAAATAAAATACGTTATGGGGATGAGGTAGTTGGATGGGCTATTTACAGATGGGCTATGTACAGGTGCAGTGATCTGTGAGCTGCTCTGACAGCTGGTGCTTAAAGCTAGTGAGGGAGATATGAGTCTCCAGCTTCAGTGATTTTTGCAGTTCGTTCCAGTCATTGGCAGCAGAGAACTGGAAGGAAAGGCAGCCAAAGGAAGAATTTGGCTTTGGGGGTGACCAGTGAGATATACCGCTGGAGCGCGTGCTACGGGTGGGTGCTGCTATAGTGACCAGTGAGCTGAGATAAGGCGGGCCTAGCAGAGACTTGTAAATGACCTGGAGCCAGTGGGTTTGGTATTGAGTATGAAGCGAGAGCCAGCCAACGAGAGCGTACATGTCGCAGTGGTGGGTAGTATATGGGGCTTTGGTGACAAAATGGATGGCACTGTGATAGACTTCATCCAATTTGTTGAGTAGAGTGTATTTTGTAAATGACATTGCTGAAGTCGAGGATTTGGTAGGATGGTCAGTTTTACGAGGGTATGTTTGGCAGCATGAGTGAAGGATGCTTTGTTGCGAAATAGGAAGCCGATTCTAGATTTAATTTTGGATTGGAGATGCTTAATGTGAGTCTGGAAGGAGAGTTTACAGTCTAACCAGACACCTAGGTATTTGTAGTTGTCCACATATTCTAAGTCAGAACTGTCCAGAGTAGTGATGCTGGATGGGCGGGCAGGTGCGGGCAGCGATCGGTTGAAGAGCATGCATTATTCTTACTTGCATTTAAGAGCAGTTGGAGGCCACGGAAGGAGAGTTGTATGACATTGAAGCTTGTCTGGAGGTTAGTTAACACAGTGTCCAAAGAAGGGCCAGCGGTATACAGAATGGTGTCGTCTGCATAGAGGTGGATCAGAGAATCACCAGCAGCAAGAGCGATATCATTGATGTATACAGAGAAGAGAGTCGGCTCAAGAATTGAACCCTGTGGCACCCCCATAGAGACTGCCAGAGGTCCGGACGACAGGCCCTCCGATTTTGACACACTGAACTCTATCAGAGAAGTAGTTGGTGAACCAGGCGAGGCAATCATTTGAGAAACCAAGGCTGTTGAGTCTGCCGATAAGAATGTGGTGATTGACAGAGTCGAAAGCCTTGGCCAGGTTGATGAATACGGCTGCACAGTAATGTCTCTTATCGATGGCGGTTATGATATCGTTTAGGACGTTGAGCGTGGCTGAGGTGCACCCATGACCAGCTCGGAAACCAGATTGCATAGCGGAGAAGGTACGGTGGGATTCGAAATGGTCGGTGATCTGTTTGTTATCTTGGCTTTCGAAGACCTTAGAAAGGCAGGGTAGGATGGATATAGGTCTGTTGCAGTTTGGGTCTAGAGTGTCTCCCCCTTTTGAAGAGGGGGATGACCGCGGCAGCTTTCCAATCTTTGGGAATCTCTAGACGATGCGAAAGAGAGGTTGAACAGGCTAGTAACAGGGGTTGCAACATTTTCGGCAGATAATTTTAGAAAGAGAGGGTCCAGATTGTCTAGCCCGGCTGATTTGTAGGGGTCCAGATTTTGCAGCTCTTTCAGAACATCAGCTATCTGGATTTGGGTGAAGGAGAAATGGGGGAGGCTTGGGCGAGTTGCTTTGGGGGGTACTATTGCAAATGGATGTTAGGTGTCATATTAGTGAAATGGTTTCTAAATGTGGTGTGTGTTTCCAGTTCCTCAACATGTGGACCAAACAGGACAACTTTGAGCTGGAGAATCCATCTCTCACCTCTACCCCAGTGTGCAATCAGAAGTCTGGGGTTACCACACCACTACACCGTGACAAGACTCCACTCACACAGAAGGAAAACTCTGTTTGCGCATCCAAGCTGTACCCAAACTCAGTGTATGTAATAAGGCATTATTGACACACAGTTGTCTTGTATGCGCGAAGTTATTATTGGCATGCGATATGATTAATCTCTCGTAGCAGTAGAGAATTATATTAAGTTTGTCTTTTTATAAAGGTTCATCACACCCAACCACAAGTCAAATCTTGACACCACCCCACGGACTCCAACTCCATTCAAAAATGCCATGGAGAAGTATGGTCCTCTGCGACCAATGGTGAGTCCCTCACTTGCTACTGTTGTCAATGAAAGCACCTGGATTGTCAGACGATTTGTATGGATAATTTCTTCAATATCCTGCTGAAAATAGTTTATTTCTGTATGTCTTAGCCTCAGACTCCGAATGAGGAGGACTTGAAAGAGGTCCTCTTGAAAGAGGCTGGGATTGAGCTGATCGTGACGGATGAGAGTCCACCTGAGCAAAGACGCAAGCAGGTGGTGAGTATGATGTAATTTTACAATAATTTACTTACACAAATGATGCTTCTCAGTCTTATGAAATGGTCTGACTATGTGGTCCATTCCTTTACTTCCAGCATCGACCTCCAATGAAGAAAGTGCGTAAATCTCTGGCTCTGGATGTCATGGACTGCAAAGAGATGGTCACTGCCAGGCATCAGTCCATGAAGTCCGAGCCGAAAACCTTTTCTAAGGTACATTCATTAGAAATGAATTGAATTCTGCTGTTATTGTTGATGGTGATTTCCTCTATTGATTTGTATATTGTCATCCTTGTGGCAGGCTGAGATGTCTCTCAACTCCTCATCCTTTTGTATGAAGACTGAAGATAAAGAGGAGAATGTTCTGGATCAGGGCTTCTGTTTAGGACCCAGTGAGAGTGGTGCATATTCCAACCCAGTGCCCCCAACCCCAGTGAGTACTCTAATGAAACGCTACCATTGGCTGCTATCTAAGTGAAATAATTATTAAATAGCTGTCTTTTCCCATGTTTATTTGTATACTATATCATAATCAGGAGTTTTCAAATAGCCTGTAATGCACACATCTATTTTGTTGTACATGTCCTTTATCATCTTTTGTGATGGTTTTCATTTCCCTCTATTTGTCTGTTTGCATATGAAGTTATTGATATGCTTTGTTGTGTTCTCAGATGTCCAAGGCATGGGAAGCAGTGGTATGTGGACGTACTAAGGACCAACTCATAATGACAGAGAAAGCAAGACGTTACCTCCGTTTACTGAAATCCCAGGCTCCTAACCGGGCCCTCATCCTGTCCTGAGCCCTCACTAACCTTGTTGTCCTCTGTGCAGACATTTCCATTGTGTTAAACATAGGGTTGCAAAATTCTGAGAACTTTCAATAAATTGCCTGGTTTTCCCAAAATCTCGTTTCCTCCAACCATGATTTCTAGAAAACCAGGGAATTTATTGAAAGTTCCCGAAATGTTGCAACACTGGTTAAAAACTCCCCTGTGTCGATGTATTCAGAGCTCTTGACTTTTTCCACATTTTGTTACGTTACAGCCTTATTCTAAAATGGACTAAATAGTTTTTTTCCCTCAATCTACACACAATACCCCATAATGTAAAAAAAAAAATACATACCACATTTACATAGGTATTCAGACCCGTTACTCAGTACTTTGTTGAAGCACCTTTGGCAGCGATTACAGCGAGTCTTCTTGGGTATGGCGCTACATGCTTGGCACACCTTTATTTGGAGAGTTTCTCCCATTCGTTACAGATCCTCTCAAGCTCTGTCAGGTTGGATGGGGAGCGTTGCTGCACAGCTATTTTCAGGTCTCTCCAGAGATGTTAGATCGGGTTCAAGTCCGGACTCTGGCTGGGCCACTGAAGGACATTCAGAGACTTGTCCCGAAGCCACTCCTGCGTTGTCTTGGCTGTGTGCTAAGGTTGGGAAGAGACGCATTGAAACATGGTCGTTGTCCTGTTGGAAAGTGAACCTTCGCCCCAGTCTGAGGTCCTTAGTGCTCTGGAGCAGGTTTTCATCAAGGATCTCTGTACTTTGTTCCGTTCATCTGTCCCTTGATCCTGACTAGTCTCCCAGTCCCTGCTGCTGAAAAACACCCCCACAGCATGATGCTGCCACCACCATACTTCACCGTAGGGAGGATGCCAGGTTTCCTCCAGACGTGATGCTTGCCATTCAGGCCAAAGTGTTCAATCTGGTTTCATCAGACCAGAGAATCTTGTTTCTCATGGTCTGAGAGTCCTTTAGGTGCCTTTTGGCAAACTCCAAGCAGGCTGTCATGTGCCTTTTACTGAGGAGTGGCTTCTGTCTGACCACTCTACCATAAAGGCCTGATTAGTGGAGTGCTGCAGAGATGTTAGTCCTTCTGGAAGATTCCCCCATCTCCACAGAGGAACTCTGGAGCTCTTTCAGAGTGACCATTGGGTTCTTGGTCACCTGCCTGACCAAGGCCCTTCTCCCCTGACTGCTCAGTTTGGCCGGGGAGCCAGCTATAGGGAAGAGTCTTGGTGGTTCCAAACTTCTTCCATGTAAGAATGATGGAGGACACTGTTCTTGGGGACCTCCAATGATGCACAACGTTTTTGGTACCCTTCCCTAGATCTGTGCCTTAACACAATCCTGTCTCTGCGCTGGTCTGAATACTTATGTAAATATGGTATCTGTTTTTATTTTTAATACAATTGCAAAAAAATTAAAATCTCTTCTCACTTTGTCGTTATGGGGTATTGTGTGTAGATTGAGATTTTTATTTAATCTATTTTGGAATAAGGCTATAACGTAACAAAATGTGGGAAAAGGGGTCTGAATATTTTCCGAATGCACTGTATATATGGAGATAGTTTAGTGCCCTTTAAAATAAAGGGTTAAATACACTCCGGCTTAGACTCTCTTAAGTATTAAACATGTTTCAATGCGTCTCTTCCCAACCTTAGGCAGCATTTACACAGGTAGCCCAATTCTGATATTTGGGCTGCCTGAGTAAACCCAGCCTTTATTGTGTTGGTATCGATGATAGCATGGTTTTATGTTTCTAAAACAACATTTTTCAAAAAATGTATCTCGTGCTGTGTTGAGCATGCTCAGCTGAAGTAATGTTTTGTCAGTCCTGGATACTTGTAAATATGGAAATAATTGTATTGTAGGGCAACTTTATGGGTATATAAGTGTTTCAAATGTAATGCAGTTTGAATCTACACACATCGTTCTCTAGTAAAGGTCTTAACACTGTACAAAAACAATTTAATCCACACTTAAATCAAATTTGTCATACTCAAATGTAAGAGAAAGGTCTAAATGTTTTCATTTTGATATCTAAAGTTCACATGTCATTTTGCACTTACATCTATCAGTATTGGAGTTGTTTGTAACTGTGTTTGTCATGGTTGTGTTTGATTACCTGATCAATCAATAATGAATCGAAACAAGTTGACTTACACAAGCGAATAGATGGTTGGTGAGGTTGCAGAAATGGTTGTTTCCTATGAATTATTTGTACATAATATGTAGTCTACTGTCAACTCCTGTAGTTGTATTATAGGCTACTATTTTAAGAGTAGAAGCATGTGATGTGAATATGCATCACCATAGAAGAATCATACTCGGGTTGCCCTATTCTCATGTCCAAATTGTTAAGAGGTACAGGATTTTTCTACTGAAACCTGATAATGTTCTGTGCAGATAACAAAATGTATGAGAATGTCATTTTTTTTACTAATGTAAACAACAAACAAAAAATATTAAATTATATGAACAATTTGTAAAATTGTCTATGCATTTACAATGTGTGATTGAAAAAGTATTAAATGTATGTTGGCTTTTTATTGACATAATCGGTTGGTGAGCTATTGATTTTGTGATAAATCATAGATGGGCCAGATTAGGAATTTTGAGTGTGGCTTGTTTCTTGATGAGGACCAATGAAAAACGGACACAATGCTCATGTGAACCTGCCCCTATTTGTGTTGAGGGGCGGTCACATGAGCCCGGTAACGTTTGAAAGGCACTGAAATAGAACGTAAATGTATAACATTTGCACAGATTATACCCGATTATTTGATATACATTTTTTGTTTTGTTTTTCTGACCCACATTCAGACATGTCCAATAACCCTCTGGTTCTGATATCCAGAACGCGTTCATTCATTTGCAGCAGTTAGTTTTAACCAATTTTATGACTAGGGGTAACGACACTAGCTGTCAGATTTGACATTTCATAAAACAGCATCTGAGGATATATGATTTTAAAATGTTATTTTATTGTAATATATTTGGGAAATAATACGTTTTGTGATAGGTGGTTGTTTAATAATAACACATACCAAGTCTGAAAATGCAATTTCCACCCCATGTCTTTGAAATGGTAGTCTCCAAGGCTTGGAACCCGGAAGCAATTGCGGCTCTTAGGTGACGATACATTAGACGACAAGAGTGGGCCAATGACCTGTCTATACATCATTGGAGTGGACATGGCCCAGCCTCGTAAGTATAAAGCGTTTTGTTTCTAAATACGATCGAAATAAACTTATTATTACTAGTTGCCACTCAAATTTTGTAATTTCGTCTTGCGCTGATTTTGATATTGCCAAAGTCTACAAATGGTGCGTGCAGGTACGTAACGCCTGGACCCCAGGCTGGAGTGACAGGACCAATGTGGAAGCTAACGTTAGCAGGTAGCTAGGATGTCGTAGACTCGTAGCTAACTAGATATTGCTATACATGTACCTTACATGTACATCACAATGAATACCATTGGATTGTATACAAATGTACGTTGTCTGGATTATGATTGCCAACGTTAGTGAGCTTGTGTAAAATATATCGCTCACGTTAGCTGGTTAGCTAGCTTTCTAGCTGGTTCCTCTAGTTAAGAAATTGAGTCTTTTGCATCGGTTGCTGTGCAATGGTTGCATGATCGAGACTACGAACAAGTTTACACTTCTAAAATGGGAACTCAAATAGTTGCAATCTTCCCTCTCCTACTGACCTGGCTGTAACCATCATGCATGTGTCCCCACAGGTGTGTTCTGCTTGGTCCTCCTCACCGTGGCTCTCGGGGCCCAGGCGCTGACCCCATCCCATCACCTCTCCCTGTCAGACGTGGAGAGACTTAAAGGCCTCCTGAGCCAACCCTTCACAGACCTGGCATCAGCATACTACTCCATTGTTGGTTTGAGCAAGCTTGGAGCCTCAGTTGCTGATGAAAATGTAAGAAAATTAGCTTCTAATTATTGAAGGAAAGAGGCTTGACTGTTGTATCCAAAACGTGTAGCCTATGGCATGTTTAGTTACCTTAGGCTATTCACTTCCATAATCACCACAATGTTTACCTATGTGTTTTACTGTACAGCTTGTTGCCTTATTAAATACTTGTTTTTTATTTTGCAGGATGCCTGTCAGTTTCTGAAGGCCCAATTGGACCCCATGAGTGTCGACTCCCTCTTCTTTGCTGCTGAGGCCAGTCAGGCCATCTCAGACTGTGAGGTAAGTAGTCCTATAGGGAGCTTACTTATGTATGACAACAACAAAAAACATGTAATTTGCTCTTCCAGTAACATAAATGGTGGCTTGCATGGAATTAAGACTTATGATGGTGGTTTTGGATGCTCTGCCAGTGAAGTCCTCGCTTAGCTCTGTGTTCTCCCTCTTTATTAATGACTTATTTAGATGCCAGTATCCAACGAGACCCGTGACATCCTTCTGGCAGCAGTCAGCGAGGACTCTACAGTGACACAGATCTTCAGAGCTGTCAGTGCCCTCAGTTCCCTGGGGCTTCCTCTGGCTTCACAGGAAGTCGTCGCTGCCCTCGTCGCCCGTATTGCCAAGGAGGACAACGTCTTGGCGTGAGTAATACCCGCTGGCCTGGCAGATGGAACAGACTTGCTGCTGAATCGTTTCTTTGATCATTTGGGTTTAGGAACTTCATTGTTACTTTGTCCTTTCTAACAAACTTCGCTTTTGAACAGATAACGCATTCCTATGGCCATTGATCTAAAGACTTGGCACCGTTTTGTCATAGTAAAGTGACTGTTTTTTCTTGTCTCTCTGTACAGGATCACTACTGCACTCCAGACTGCCACCCGTCTCTCCCAGCAGGCTGAGCTCGGAGGAATCCTGGAGGAGATTGAGGTGAGTTTCACAAGTCCACCAGGTGGTGCTGTGCTACAGGTTTTGTCAGGTGAATTACTTTACAAAGTTGCAAATTTCTCACACGCAAACTGGTTTCTCAAGCAGAGATGTTGTATATGAACCTTTCTCTCCCTCGTAAGGATCTGGCAGCACGATTGGATGACTTGGGTGGAGTGTACCTCCAGTTTGAGGAGGGACTTGAGGCGACCGCCCTCTTTGTGACAGCAGCCTACACACTGTCAGACCATACGGACACGGAGCCTCCTCTGAAAGAGGTAACCTGCTGTCACCATTTATGTGGGTGGTAGAGGGGGGTGACTTTTTCCTGATCATGTGTTCTGTATTAGATCTCTGCAATGGAACTCCAGAGTAGCTTGCTTACTTTCTCCTGTTTATTTTATATTTCTCGTGTCTTTTTGCTCTACTTGACTTTTACAAAACAAATAGTACTACTGATATCAATTACTGCATTGTTGGGAAAGAGCAAGCAAGAAAGGATTTTCAGTGTACTTGTGCACGTGACAATAAAACTTGAAACCCCAGCTATCTTATCAGATTACTATAAATGTGGAACTAATGTGAGCTGTTATACCCACAGGACCAGGTGATCCAGCTGGTGAACTCTGTGTTCAGTAAGAAGTCCTGGGATTCCCTGTCTGAGGCGTTCAGCGTAGCCTGTGCTGCTGCTGCCCTCTCCAGCAACCGCTTCCACGTGCCAGTCATCGTCAGCACCCAGGGGCCTGCCACAGTCTCCCACAGCCAGCCAATCCTGCATGTATGCTCTCCTCTACTACTCCAGTGTTTATCATCCAGTGACATAACAACAAAAAATAAAGTATATGATTTAGATGTCATCAATTGGAAACACATTTGAATGATGTCACATGAATAGTGTTGTTTCTTACTTGAGGCCTAACCTTGTTGACATGAACCCTAGTGGACCTTGATGAGCAAAAGGTGCAGTGCCCTTGCTAGTCCACCACTGGGCAATGGTCTCCACCACATTTTCTTTTCACTGACCCTTTATCTGCCTCCTTGTCTTTACCTACAGCTTCTGGTGACAGACATCCTGTCCAATCCTCTTGCCTCAGCCAATGTGCTGGTGGAATCTGCTCAAGCTGTAGCCTCTAAGAGTGTTGTACTCAGCCAGGCACCTTTCTCCCTCAGAGAGTAAGTATGGTAGACAGACTGATTAGTATTGAGTGTTATAGAATCCAAGCTTTAATCAAATCTTTGCAGTCAAGGAAATGTCTCTGCTGTTCATGTATGTTATTTGTATGTCAGCGTTGTAGTGTTTGTAATAATTATTTCCAACTGTTTTACAGTGGCATTTTTGAACTGAACTTCATGGCTAGCCAGCCAGCCAGTGGATATTACCAGTTTACTGTGGCTGTCACCGGGGACAGCCGATTGGTTGCCAATCAGGTTGAGGTGAGCTTGTCTTCTGTTCAAGAGACATTTATTGGGAATCATTTGGTACCCACATAGATGTAACATAAACAATCTTCTATATAGTATTTGGTAGTTTAGCATTTTCTTAAATGGGGGCATGGTACACACAATACCAACTAAAGAAGGCCTATAGTTTTGGATTTGTTATTTTGAGAACCATCAATTAGTCTAAATGTTGTAGTTGTTGGAAGTTAAGTCAGAGTTGCCTCTTTGGGATTTGTCAGGTTAGCAGTTCATTGTGCTTGCCAAGGAAGGTTATTCTTACAAAGTAGCCTTTTTCATTAACGTACATAACATTTTATATTACTTGACCAGGTAACAAAACTATTAACCTTTAGCATTTACTTTAGCTTTCTCTGACTCACCATACATGTGACAATCACTCTGCTTCATTTGAATTTCATCATATGAATTCCATTTAATTCCTTCATCTCTCTCTCCACCTGCCTTCAGCTGAAAGTGAAGGTGTCCACTGAGGTAGCCATCACTAATATGGACCTCTCTGTAGTGGATAAGGACCAGAGCATCGGCACCAAGACATCCAGGTAAGAGAGCCCAACCACGTATATGAAGGCCTTTTAAAACTGCCCTTGTGAGACCCGTAACACAGAGGTTGTCCTTACCCATAGCCACACAAAATAAATCTAACGTATGTCATTTTCAGGGTCGACTATCCCTTCAAGGCCAAGGGCTCCTTTACTGCAGACAGCCATCAGAACTTTGCCATGACTTTCCAGTTAGTGGATGTCATCACTGGAGTAGAGCTCACGCCCCACCAGGTATTTAGCTTTTCCTGTGTCAACATTTTTATGTTCTGCTCTCATTCTGTCAACATTGCATTGTGCTACACCTCTTGAGGGTATTTTGTTTTTCTTTACAGACCTTTGTGAGGTTTCACAATCAGAAAACTGGCCAGGAGGTTGTGTTTGTTGCTGAGCCTGACAGTAAGAACCTTTATAAGTTTGAGCTGGACACAGCAGAGAGGAAGTCTGAGTTTGACTCCATGTCTGGGACCTATGTCCTCCACCTCATCGTGGGAGACGCCACCTTGGAGAACCCCATTCTGTGGAACGTGGCTGATGTTGTCCTGAAGTTCCTTGATGAGGAGGCCCCAGCAGCCATCCAGTCCAAGACCCTTTACATGCCCAAACCAGATATTCAGGTTAACAACAAGCCAAACACTTGCATATAATTTAACATTGTGATGTAACATTTAGCTGTTTCGCTACTCTTGAGGCTACTAGTCATAGCTTGAAATGACTAATGAAGATGAGATAAATCTAACTCTGGTGCGTAGTCGCTGATAGATAAACTAGTTAAGTGATAATGCCCGAGAAGCTGGTGTTTTGATATATTGGCAAACCGTGCCAATATATATACTCCAACACCGGCTTCTCGGGCATTATCACCCTGATACAACGGGTTAACAACATATTCAAATACTGATTGACATTTTCATTAACATTATTTTGATGAATTTATTCATACTATTTCATCCTTCCACAAGATTTAGTCCCAATACAAATCTAGGGTTGCTACCCAAGCCGGCTGGTCGTTTGTTCTATCGGTTTGGTTGCTAGAGACGCAACCCAGTCATTCAGTCTTTTTGTTCTGTATCTATGGACGCAACCCAGTCGTTTGTTCTAAATGTTCTATTTCCATACTGGCTGGCAACGTAATTATCCCTTACTTGCTAGCTAGCAAACCAGGGCTAACTTACTGTAATTTCCGAACTATTAAGCGCACCTGAATATAAGCTGCACCCACTGAATTAAAAAATATATATATTATTTTGAACATAAATAAGCCGCACATGTCTATAAGCCGCAGGTGCCTACCGGTACATTGAAACAAAATAACTTTACACAGGCTTTAACGAAACACGGCTTGTAACAAAAAATAAATAGGCTTTAACGAAACACGGCTTGTAACAAAAAATAAATAGGCTTTAACGAAACACGGCTTGTAACAAAAAATAAATAGGCTTTAACGAAACACGGCTTGTAACAAAAAATAAATAGGCTTTAACGAAACACGGCTTGTAACAAAAATAAATAGGCTTTAACGAAACACGGCTTGTAACAAAAAATAAAAAAATAGCAGTAAGCTTTAGTTGTCTTTTTGCACAGAGTCAATTCCTCACGCTGCTGTTTCCAACGTCTTATCATCGACTCATTAAGACCAAGCTCCCGTGCAGCAGCTCTATTTCCTTTTCCAACAGCCAGATCAATCGCCTTCAACTTGAAAGCTGCATCATATGCATTTCTCCGTGTCTTTACCATGATGAGGGTGACAAAATGACTACCGTAATCAGAATGATGGGAAGTTTGAGAGCGCTCGATTTAATCTAAACAGTAAACAAAAAAGTTGTTTGACCTTAACCCGTTCGGCAATTTCATTGGTCTAATGAAAGCTTCATGCCGCCAAAAAACTGAGCACGTCACAGAATGTGTTTTAAAAAAATAAAAATAAATAAATTGAAAGCGGGAAAAATCCATATATTAGCTGCGTCATTGTTTAAGCCGCGAGGTTCAAAGTGTGGGAAAAAAGTTGCGGCTTATAGTCCGGAATTTACGGTAGTCACGTCAAAAAAACAGAATAACAGCAAAGTAGCCGCATTTGTTTAAGCTGTTTCTAGTGACATTTATTTGGACACGTCCATAACAATGAGCTAATGAGGCGCGCATAGTAAATGTGCTCACTCATCAGGACACTTGTTTAGAGGAGCTATTCAACAACACAGCTAACACAATAACTTCACACTGGAATTACTGCAAACTAGCTGCACATTGTTTAGTTTGATCTTTTTTCAATTGACATTTTCTTTGTGTATATACATCCATAAAAAGCTGCCTTCCTGTCGGTCTTATCCCGACACATTCATTACTACAGGACAGCTGGAGATCGAATTTGAATATTGAAACAATGTTGGAGAGAAAGACAGCAATGTTTATACATCTTGGTTGTTGAAAACTAAATGTGAGATGTCTAGATGCTTTATATAGTGGAGATCAAGTTTATAAATTGCTTGGCTGGGCTGATGAGACAATGAATTGCGCAGTCAGATGGAACAGAGTAAATAGGCATTTTAACTTCATAGATTTAGCTGGTGGTAACTTGTGGAATAGACACCGGCTGCTATGCAGTTTTAACCAATCAGGATTAGACCCACCCGTTGTATAATAAATGGGTAAATAACTGGACGAATGATATTCTCCTCCTCTGTAGCACTTGTTCCGGGAGCCTGAGAAGAAGCCACCCACAGTGGTGTCCAACACCTTCACAGCCCTCGTCCTCTCACCGTTCCTCCTGCTGCTTATTCTGGTGAGGCTCGCTTTACTTCTCTGTTTGGAATTGTTCAATGGTAACCTTTTAGAAAGGGTTCAAATCTGCCTCTCTTCTGTCTGTTTCTTGTATTTACCCAGGCTTAGAATAAAGCCTTTGTACATCCTGAATGAGCCTAGGTTTTTGATTTACCTCAACACTGGTTTTAATTTGAAATTGCAATAGCAATGCTGTATGACATTTTATGTATTTTCTTTGACATTTACAGTTTTGAGTGATGACATTGTCCTTACTGTGTAAGGCTTGGATCACTGCATTGTGTGCTACCTGGACAATCTATTTTCAGACCCTTTGTACTGTTGTGGTTTTTGTATTGTTGTGGTATAGTTTATTCTTCTCTCCCCCTCTCTGTTCAGTGGTTCAAACTCGGGGCCAACATCTCAAACTTCAGCCTCTCCCCCAGCTCTGTGCTCTTCCATGTGGGCCACGCATGTGAGTACTGAGCAATGATGTAGTTCTGAGTCTAAGATTACAATAGAAACTACTGGCATTGTCACTCCACAGATACAGTGCCTTCAGAAAGTATTTACACCCCTTGACTTTTTCCACATTTTGTTGTTACAAAAATTCTATACTTTTTTTTAAATGAATAATAGAACACTAATATATCTTGATTAGATAAGTATTCACTCCCAGAGACAATACATGTTAGAAACACATTTGGCAGTGATTACAGCTGTGAGTCTTTTTGTGTAAGTCTCTTAAGCAATTTACACACCTGGATTGTACAATATTTACCCTTTTTTTTTTTATAATAAAAAAAATGATTCATGCTCTGTCAAGTTGGTTTTTGATTGTTGCTAGAAAGCCATTTTCATGTCTTGCTGTAGTTTAAAGTCAAAACTGTAACTATTCACTCTGGAACATTCAATGTTGTCTTGGTAAGCAACTCCAGTACCCATAACATGATGCAGTTACCACCATGCTTGAACATTTGAAGAGTGGTACTCAGGGATGTTTTGTGTTGGATTTGCCCAAAACATAACTCATTTTATTAAGGACAAAAAGTTTATTTCTTTGCCCAATTTTTTTTTTGCAGTATTACTTAAGTGCCTTGTTGCGAACAGGATGCATGTTTTGGAATATGTTCTATTCTGTACAGGCTTCCTTCTCTTCACTTTGTCATTTAGGTTAGTATTGTGGAGTAACTACAGTGTTGATTCATCCTCAATTTTCTCATATCACAGCCATTAAACTCTGTAACTGTTTTAAAATTACCATTGGCCTCATGGTGAAATCCCTGAGCAGTTTCCTTCCTCTAATATAATAATAATTATTGACTCAAGACATTTCGGCTTTTAATTGTTTATTCATTTTGAAAATGTTCCACGAACAATGTCACAATACCCCATAATGTGAAAGTGCAAATCTTAATAAAAAAAAAAATGATTCAAGCTGTAACACAACAATGTGGATAAAGTCAAGGGGTGTGAACTTTCTGAAGGCGGTGTATATCTTTTTCCTAGTTGGTCACCTTTACTCTGTTCTTGTTTCAGGCATGCTGGGTCTGATGTACGTCTACTGGACTCACCTCAACATGTTCCAGACCCTCAAGTACCTGGCCATCATCGGCAGTCTCACCTTCCTGGCTGGAAACCGCATGCTGGCCCAGAAAGCAGTGAAGAGGTAAGGACCAGAGCTCTACACTGACCTTTTTTACAAGGAGAACGTGTGAAAATTAGAAGAAATGTTGGCGCACAGGAAGAAATTTAGGAGCACAATTAAACATGTTTCAGGTACTTAAGCTAGAATCCTTCATTTCTCTAGGTGCTCATAAATAAAAAATGCCAGGCCGCGCAGCCAAATATATATAGGCGCATATGCAAGTAAAATGGTCACACTGTAGAGCCCTATGTTAGGTATGGCTCCTGTTAGCGATCGCAACACAGACTGTCAGGGTTTCTTTCTGGAGAGCTCTCGACCACAGGCAGGAAGTTTGACCTATTTTTAATGACAAGGACTCTGGGGCTTTTAATATGACAAGGACTCTGGGGCTTTTGGACCGCTTTGTTGGTTGTCAGAGATGTGGCTGACTACTGTTCACTCAGGGCCCTTGAGAGGGTGTGTAAGAGCCTACGGTGGCGCACTGCCCCCTTGGTGTGTGTGACCCCCCTGGCTGTGCCGGGCTAGCAGAAGAGTGGAGCCTCCACTGTAGAGCGTATAACCACTGGGACCATGAGGGCCTGGCCAGATTGCACCGTGTGGGTGAATCCCCTCAATCCTTCAACATGTAGATCTCTCCAAAGGCCATAGAGACACAGAGGTAATACGTGTGTCGCTGGCTGAAGACGTCAAGGTCTATTTGGTCAGTTTTACTGTGGAATTACTGCACCTTGTTCATGCCATTTTCTAACCGGGTCCTTTAAACCATTTGCTAGTCTAATGATCCTTCTGGTTGATGTGTTGTCAGTGGATTTAATTTCACAGTTGATGAATCTTGACTTGTTTCTGCTTGCCTGACTTGCTTTTCTTTCTTTAGCCACTGTCTCCTATAGTGACTGCCTGTCTCCTTAACTCTCCTGTGTACTCCTTGCTACATTTCTCTTTTTCAGGATTGCCGCAGAGCAAAGTAGTAGGTTGGCAAAGTATAGGAGCCTACGGTAAAGGCCTGTTTTCTAATAACAAAGGGCCAGGCTGAAGTAAGGGCATCTCTATGGACTGCATCCCAGTGCATCCCCATTGCCCTGTATAATGCATGGCTGTGTGGTGCAGTCAGGGCTCACACTCTGTCTAGTGTTCTGGCCAGCATCTTGCTCATCCCACCACAAAATCACCTGCTCATCTTTTAAAGCTGGGACTATAAACCAAAAGTGATCGACACCAACCATACCGATCACTCATCGCAGGCATGTTGCTGATATCGTTCATTACGATAAGTAGCCTATACTAGAGAGATGTGAAATTGAAATGAGTTTGCTACTATGGGTTATTTGTTAATGGGACAATTGATGGCTACAAACATCAAACTAGTAGTAGTTTAAAGGAAAATAAAATAAGCTCTGGTGCACATTGTTATTAACCCAGCGCTCTATTTATCTTTATTGCATCAGTTCAGGCAATTTATTGCGATATGGATTTTTGTCCATATCACCCAGCTCTATCACCTTTAACATCCTGTCTGTCACCATTTTTATTAATCTTCATATTGCCTGCCATTGTACATAGTTATTCTCAGATGCAACGTGTGTGGTGTGTCATCATTGGCTGAGCTCAGAATTAACCTATGTCATCCTGATTGTTCTGCAGTTCATGTTGTGTTGCTGAGAAAGTCCTGTACACTTCATCTTTATGCTGTAAAGAAATGCATGAGGAGGTTTTATACATCAGATGTGTTGAACATGTATCCAGGACTTGTCATTCAGTTAACAGGCTTTAAATTAGATGATTGTTTAAAGTGTACAACAAACATTCTAATGTATGTATTTTCTTCTCTTGCAGACTTGCAAGTAAATGACAAGATTTAAAGATGCTTAGTTTTTGGTTTTCAAGGATTCGTTTGACACATCGTCAACCATCAGACTGTCAGAGGTTATTCCATGAATCCAATGGACAATTTGAAATGCAGTTAAAATTTTCTTTTTCAACCTGAAAATAATAAATGTTATAGTCAAAGGTGTTGGTAGAGGGTCCGGACAGACTCTCACTGACACAATACTCCTACTGAGGGCTGGAATGCTAACCATCCTTGCACTGCATTTTTCTGTGACTGTTTTGCAAATGCCTTTTTTTTTCACAACGGGCTTGGGGATATCATTTGTGGTTTCATAATGTAATTGGGATGGATTAGTTTTTTTTGTACGTTCCAGGTTCTCTGTGCCCATCTTACCACTGCTATGTATCAAAAGGTGCGCCAAGAAGTAAGCCATTGATTTTTTTTTTTTTTTTTTTACAAGGCCTTTTGATGGAAGTTTATTGATGGTGGCTTCACTGACATGTTCATCATAAGTCTGTAATGTATGCTTGTCTTCTCAATGAATTACATGTGGAGGGTGTGAGCTATTTTCCCCTTACAATAAAGACCTAACCCCCTCTAGAACAACATTTTGATGGGCAATTCTAAAAAAATCACATGTTTTTGTAATGAAATAAATAAAGAAATGGGGATTAATATGTGTACTGCTTTTTCTTCTGGGTGCAATACACCCTTTGTAGTGTTGTAATATATTTTTTAAAAGTACTTAATAGTGCTTTTGCAATAAATGTATTGGATGAAGGAAACAAACTCTGCTTTGTGAAAACTGCGGTTACGTTCTTCAGTACAATTGTGTTTGGCAGAGTAGTGTATGAACTGAGCAATGTGTTAATATGAACTCTAAGCATTGATAGGAAAAAGCATTTTCTTTTTTTTCCTCAAAAAAAGAAAGTATCATTATACTCACACACTCACACACACACACACACACACACTTTCAGGTCATTTGAAGAGTGGTGTTTAGGGTCGGAGGTAGCCAGATACATACTTTGTCCTCGCTTACATTCGCTACGTAGAAGTCTGGAAGAGAACCGTAAGTAGGAATGTCAGTCAAATCCTAAAATGCATTTCCATGTGACAACACACTTCACAGATGACAAATTGGCAATGTACACTATGTACTCATGTATTTATTTGGACAGTGAAGCTAAAACTTTTAATTTAGCTCTATACTCCAGCATTTTGGATTTGAGAAAATGTTTTATGTGAGGCGACAGTACATAATGTCACCTTTTATTTGAGGATATTTTTAATCTGTTTTACCGTTTAGAAATGGAAGCACTTGATGTATCAAGTCATTTTGTCAGAGGTTTAGTATTTGGTCCAATATTCCTAGCACGCAATGACTACATCTAGCTTGTGACTCTACAAACTTGTTGGATGCATTTGCAGTTTGTTTTGGTTGTGTTTCATATTATTTTGTGCCTAATAGAAATGAATGGTAAATAATGTATTTTGTCATTTTGTAGTCACTTTTATTGTAAATAAGAGTGAACACTTCTGAACACTTCCACATTAATTTGGATGCTACCATGATTATGCATAATCATGAACAAATTGTGAATAATGAGTGAAAAATTTGAGGCATAAATATCATATGTTATTGGTAATGTAAGACAATGGGGGGGGGGGGGGGGGTTGAGTTTGAACATTTCAAAGAGGATGGCCCCCACACCCCACCTATTTTATTGCTCTTAGGGTTGTTGTCTATGAAGCAGGAATGGGATTGTGTTTGTGTGTCTGTGTGTCTGTGTGTGTGTGTGTGTGTGTGTGTGTGTGTGTGTGTGTGTGTGTGTGTGTGTGTGTGTGTCTCTCTCTCTCTCTCTGCAGGGGTGTTTGAAAAAATGTTTTTTATCTAAACAATTCAACAATGGGGGGCATACATACATAACGATACCCAAACAACAGGTGATTTTCCTAGATAGGGGATCAAAGGAGAGATGCTCTCCAGGGTGGGGGCTGTCACAGTCAATCATGCCAGCCTCTTTTTGAAAGGCCTTTACTTCTGACTTAAACAGACTCATTTTCTACCCAGCTTATTAATTAATGCTGTGGGATAAATCAGGTGTTTCTTGGTGGTCTTAAACAAATTTACTGTGAAACAAAAGTGTATACTCTACACACATGTTTATTGACTTAAAAAAAGACCCCAGTAACATGACAGACATAGTAGAGATGCTACAAAAATCTATTAGTTGGTATGTATTTTCCAAAGCCTGTCTGGATGTGAACTACATTGTGCCTGGAAAACTTACGGATCAGGGGCTTGTGTGGGATATCCTGCTAGAAAGAGAGCCTGTCATGACGACGGGGTGGAATTGGAAACGGCAGGATGTCAGGGTTAAACCTATAGCCGGGCCCTTTATCTGTAAAAAAGGAACAGTACATTTTTTTTAAAAGGTCTGTACTAAAGATTTACAATTTAATAAAGGGTTTTAAATGCTATATCTCACCCCTTAACGAACGGGAATCTGTCATTTCTCTCTCGCCCGGGTCTGTCGCAGAGAAATGCAATGTCTTATTTTATACGAATAGTCTTTCCTACAACAACATGTTAGAAACATTAAAGGTTATTAAAAAGTGTAGTACTGTGCCCGGTAATGGTGGCTGACCTGATGTACAAACATTGTTTATACATAAAAAACATTAATGCATGTTTCAATATTGCATAGTAAAAATGTTTCAGTGATTACAAGCTGTTTTTAAAAAGGTCTGTACTAAATATTATGAATTAAATAAAATGGTTTTAAAGAATCTCACCTTTAACGAAGGGACTCTCATTTTCGAGCTATCCCCTTGCCTGGCCCTGAGAAAAAAGGATTCCGGAAAGATGTGTGCGTGCGTGGGTGGTGTGTGCGTGTGCGGGAGTGTAGGTGTGTGTGTTTCAAAACAAAAAGGGGGTGGTGGGGTGTGTGTCTCTGCATGCGTGGCTTTTGAAACCAAAAAAAAATTAAAATAAAAGTAGGTATGTTGTTTAGGATTGTTTAGGATCTTCAATTGGGCTTGGGCACTTTAGATACGCCTTTCAAATACGTATTTATCTCATTCCCATCGATGTGGGGGCTAAAAAGTCCAACAGCCCAGGCATAATACACTGCTCAAAAAAATAAAGGGAACACTAAAATAACACATCCTAGATCTGAATGAATGAAATAATCTTATTAAATATTTTTTTTCTTTACATAGTTGAATGTGCTGACAACAAAATCACACAAAAAATAATCAATGGAAATCCAATTTATCAACCCATGGAGGTCTGGATTTGGAGTCACACTCAAAATTAAAGTGGAAAACCACACTACAGACTGATCCAACTTTGATGTAATGTCCTTAAAACAAGTCAAAATTAGGCTCAGTAGTGTGTGTGGCCACCACGTGCCTGTATGACCTCCCTACAACGCCTGGGCATGCTCCTGATGAGGTGGCGGATGGTCTCCTAAGGGATCCCCTCCCAGACCTGGACTAAAGCATCCGCCAACTCCTGGACAGTCTGTGGTGCAACGTGACGTTGGTGGATGGAGCGAGACATGATGTCCCAGATGTGCTCAATTGGATTCAGGTCTGGGGAACGGGAGGGCCAGTCCATAGGATCAATGCCTTCCTCTTGCAGGAACTGTTGACACACTCCAGCCACATGAGGTCTAGCATTGTCTTGCATTAGGAGGAACCCAGGGCCAACCGCACCAGCATATGGTCTCACAAGGGGTCTGAGGATCTCATCTCGGTACCTAATGGCAGTCAGGCTACCTCTGGCGAGCACATGGAGGGCTGTGCGGCCCCCCAAAGAAATGCCACCCCACACCATGACTGACCCACCACCAAACCAGTCATGCTGGAGGATGTTGCAGGCAGCAGAACGTTCTCCACGGCGTCTCCAGACTCTGTCACGTCTGTCACATGTGCTCAGTGTGAACCTGCTTTCATCTGTGAAGAGCACAGTGGCGAATTTGCCAATCTTGGTGTTCTCTGGCAAATGCCAAACGTCCTGCACGGTGTTGGGCTGTAAGCACAACCCCCACCTGTGGACGTCGGGCCCTCATACCACCCTCATGGAGTCTGTTTCTGACCGTTTGAGCAGACACATGCACATTTGTGGCCTGCTGGAGGTCATTTTGCAGTGCTCTGGCAGTGCTCCTCCTGCTCTTCCTTGCACAAAGGCGGAGGTAGCGGTCCTGCTGCTGGGTTGTTGCCCTCCTACGGCCTCCTCCACGTCTCCTGATGTACTGGCCTGTCTCCTGGTAGTGCCTCCATGCTCTGGACACTACGCTGACAGACACAGCAAACCTTCTTGCCACAGCTCGCATTGATGTGCCATCCTGGATGAACTGCACTACCTGAGCCACTTGTGTGGGTTGTAGACTCCGTCTCATGCTACCACTAGAGTGAAAGCACCGCCAGCATTCAAAAGTGACCAAAACATCAGCCAGGAAGCATAGGAACTGAGAAGTGGTCTGTGGTCCCCACCTGCAGAACCACTCCTTTATTGGGGGTGTCTTGCTAATTGCCTATAATTTCCACCTGTTGTCTATTCCATTTGCACAACAGCTTGTGAAATTTATTGTCAATCAGTGTTGCTTCCTAAGTGGACAGTTTGATTTCACAGAAGTGTGATTGACTTGGAGTTACATTGTGTTGTTTAAGTGTTCCCTTTATTTTTTTGAGCAGTGTATATCTTGTCACGTCAACCTCCTACGGTTTAAAACATATGTTATTTCTAATCAGCGCATATACTAACAGTCCCCCACCCCGGGATATAAATTTACAACGAACACCCCCAAGCTGTGCTAGGAAATCAAAAGGAAATACAGGCAGACAGAATATGTCGAGACACCCGCCTGTGGTTTTTTGGGTCTCTAGACATTCTGGGGGGGAGGGGGGACTATATGACCATTTTTTGCATACAGGATGTCGCCCTAAAAAACGGCACCCCCGCTCTGTAAGCTCATTGCAGAATATCTCTCTCGTTAGAGTACGAAAGGCTAAAGCGCAACTCAAGACTCCAGGCCAACAGCCCCAAAGAGTTATCAGCCCCGAACAGCTAAAATATAATCGAGGAATCCGTCCTAATGGAGCTTTCTGAAGGTGAGTTAGTGAAAATAATATATTAGATTTGTAGGTTAGATATTTTCAGGGAATTGTATGGATATTCAACATTTGATATTATTGTAATATTAAACAGGAGTTATATGTTGTTTTTTTTTTAACCGATATTCTAAAATGGATGGACAATGATTTTTAGGTAATATGTCAAATGCACGTATTCTTATAAGTTAAACTGTATATATTTTGTATAAATACCTGTTAATATTATCTAACGTCTGTATGATACCCAGAGGCTACCTGGGCATAATTGATTGGGAACCGACAGCGTTAGACGGGGATTCTCAGAAGCAAACTGCGCCCGGTCCTTTACGTAGCCCTTCACCATCACACTATTTTCGACGTAAATCCAAAAATAAAATCCATAATAATATTTATACATTAAAAACAAAAAGTGGGCACCCTATTTTAAAAGCTATTTTTGTGTTTACAGCGGCCAGCCAACAAACAGGGGTACATGATGCATTAGGGACTCTGAACGACTTCGGAGGAGCAGATGAAACAGATGGTATTCTACGGTTTTGTACTAACGGCTAACTCCAAACACCAGCCAACAGCCCAGAACAGCGGAATACCGAGCAGCTAATAGATCATCTGTGAATCCATCCTCATGGAACTTTTTTTTTTGAAGGGGAGTTGAATATTCAATGTGATGTGTGTATATAGATATATATTATTTAAGAATGATAGGTATTAATTCTTGGTATTTACATGTATGTTTTAAAAAAAAAGAAGGCTATTTAACCATTGAATTTACAAGAATGTGTTTAACAGGCAGTGATGAAAACATTTTTAAGGAGCTCTAATTCAAACATGCAAAGATATATATTGGATACAATTACCTCGTTAAAACTGTTGTTACAATATCACTTCTCATTGAGGTACATTTCAAGGTTTCACAAAACATAAGACAACTATCTAAATAATGTTTCTCAGACTAACACACTGTTGAGTTTCCTATTTACTAAAGAACAATCACTAAGACAAAACACAAAAGGTGTAATATAATCTGTATACATGACATTCTATACTGAAAACAGGTACATTCTGAAAGATTTTGAGGTGGATGTGACAAATGTTTTTTTCACCTCTCAATTTAGGATAATACTGTTTATTTATACTTTACTTAAATTGTATTATTTATCGTGTCTCATACCATGCTAATACACTACCATGCAATGCAAACAGCTGTGGAATTAACCCATAACCGATGTGTGTCTTTTTATGGATCAATAATTGATCAAGAATACCAATAGGCAGGATCTGATCCTCTTCCCTATTACAACATCATATTTATTTATTTATTTATTTCACCTTTTATTTAACCAGGTAGGCATGTTGCGAACAAGTTCTCATTTACAACTGCGACCTGGCCCAAAAAAAGCAAAGCAGTTCGACACATACAACAACACATGGAATAAACAAACATACAGTCAATAATACAGTAGAAAAATAAGTCTATATACAATGTGAACAAATGAGGTGAGATAAGAGGGGTAAAGGCAAAAAAAAAAAAGAAAAAGGCCATGGTGGCGAAGTAAATACAATATAGCAAGTAAAACACTGGAATATAATGCACAGTCATATGCAAAACCCTAAAACTCCGACAAGAAAACATTGAAAACCTTAACATGACTGCATGCATTGTCATTATTTTAGTTACCATCCATCAATGGTTGAATTGGCTACTTTTTATTTGTACATACACCGAGCTACCAAGTGGCGGGAGCCAAGCAACAGGCTAAATTAAAAAGACCCAAATAAAAATTATGTGAAAAGATGGGGTCAAATGTAAAAAAGAATACAAAAAAATAAAATAAAATAGTTTTAGTTACAACCAACAGGTCTTCCTAACATTTGACATAACTAGTAAGCCTTACATCCTGAATGTATAGGGGCTCCCAAATATGGACCTGGAGAACACACGGGAGGGCAGGGACCACAACCACCTTATAAGTAATTGAGCCGAGAACATAATTGCTATATTGTAATTAAAAACAAGGACCCCTAAGAGAACACGGGACCAAGGCAAAGCAGGACCCATATAGAATTAAAACAACAGTATTCTTAATGAGAAATATAATCTAATAAACAAATGTCTGCATAATGAAAGACATGAAAACTGTCTCCAACAATGTATTTAGATATGTATAAAACGTTGATATTGTCAGTAAGGTCACTGAGACTAACAATAGACAATAGTTATTGTGGGAGGTTTAGGGTTAAACTATATGGGAAGGATCATGAATGTTAGAGATTTGGTCACAGTGGGGATTTTGAAAGAGGGCTATTAAAACCCCAAAGTAATAGTGGTAAGAAAGATCATAAATGTAATTTCACATTCCTGTTTAGGGGGTTAATAACTTTAAGGAAACCACTATTCACACTATGTGGATTATAAACATGTACAGACATAGAGAACCATCACATCAAGATGTAACAGGGATGAATGGTTATTCAATATACAACAGTAGGCTTCTGTAACATGCAATACGTGTTAAATATGTTTTACATACAGCCATGAATGAACGGTTTCACAAACTCCTTTTAAAGGTTTTGTAAGCAAGTTGTAACAGGCCTCATTCAGCAGTCTAGAGATTAACCTAGAGACACCAAAAACAGCAATGTTTAGAGCAGCTTGGAGATTATTCCCCAAATATAAGGGGCAAAGAGCTGATTTACATAACTCTGTACAGACCAAAGGAATTTCCAGAGTTAGCAAACCCTGACATGATAACTCTGACTTGTACGTCTAATTGTCCAGCCATGGTGGTTCCAGGAGCCACCCCCCCCATCATCAACTGGTAACCCGTTCAATCACCAGGTCCACAGCCAAACATAGTGCGATTTCTGAGAATTTGAACAAAGCCTGATTTCTGAGAAGTTTGGACTTAGTCGTTTTTTTAAAGATTTTTTAAAACCTCCATAAATTGACCATTGGCGCCCTCCAGTGACTTTTCCCAGTAGTGGGTTGGTTTCATAGCGGGCATGGAGGTCTGGATGCCCCCTAAATGCATTTAAAACCATTTTGAAAATCTAGTCTTGGTTACCCAGAAATAATACCAGGCCCACAGTCAAACATAGCCTGATTTCTGAGAAGTGGGGACTTAGAAGTTTTTCAGACTTTTTTTCCCAAACCTCCATAAATCACTAATGCCGGCCCAAATTGATTTGGGCCCGTAGTATGGTGGTCCCGTAGAGGGCATTGACGTCTGGATGCCCCCTATATGGATAAAATATCATTTTGAAAATGTTGTTACCATTCAATCACCAGGCCCACAAAGGTGTGGCGATGGACAGACAATGTTTTTTAAAAACCTCCATAAATCACTCAGGCCGGCCCCCATTGATTTGGGCCCGTAGTAGGGTGGTCCCATAGCGGGCATGGAGGTCTGGAACCCCCTTGGAAACCCAAAGATAATACCAGGTGCCCGAAAAACATAGTGCAATGAACAGAGACTTAGTCGTTTTTCTGAAGATTTTTTTTAAAACCTCCATAAATCACTAATGCCGGCCCCCATTGACTTGGGCCGTAGTAGGGTGGTCCCATAACGGCATGGAGGTCTGGATGCCCCCTAAATGCATTTAAAACAGTTTTTAAAATTGGGTCTTGGTAACCCAAAAAAACACTAGGACCACAGTTGGACAGTCTCTGGAGCGAAAGGAAAAAGTGGGCACTTTGTCACATTTTCAACCAATTTCTGAAATTTTCAAATAATGATTAAAAATACTTCCCGAGGGGCTAGAGGTCCCAAATTTTGGCTCATACGCTCTCTCGTGATGGGCAACAACTACTCCCTGTTTGCATCCATAGGAAGCTATTGGATCCGTCACCTACACATTTTTCTCTCCAACTTAAAACATGATTTTCTATTATACATTTTTATAGAAAAACTGTTTTAATTAGATGGAAATGCTCATCTATGTGTGCCCTTTTGTGCAAAAAAACCCCCCATCCAGATTGGAGTTGTACTTTTGAGTTATTAAAGGTTAAAGTTTATTTTGGTGTACCGGATGTTGTCCCTTGACAGCGGAGTACACTGAAATGGTGTGAGTGACAGCATAAAGATAGGTAATTCTACGTGTCCGGGGTTTACACACTCAGGCCCGGGTGGACCAGCCATGTACCGGCGCGATTTCAGAAATCTGGTTTTCGACCTGGTTTCCATGTCCTAGAAAGACGGGGGTGGTGGCAAACTACTCAGCCCGTATAGAAAATGAGAAACGGACACTTCTGAGGGTTGTGGGCCCCTCAGAACCATGGTACTTCGGACCATATCCCTTCGGCGACCAATTTTGTGGTTTGACCAGCCCCTTCGGCAACCGATTTGTCCTAACTTTTGATCCCAGTTTTCCAGCTTGGTGGTGGGAGGATATTGAGCTCTGTCCTGGGCAGGTGCTCTATCTCAGCTATCACCTTGTGGGTTTGGGTCCTCAATGACCATGGTTCTAGTCCTATGAAGGTGTCCGTCCCCAGCTTGCTACACGTTGCGTCTCCATGGTTCTCCTCTGACCGATTTGCATTTGTTTTCCACCTGGGAGGGCCCCTGTCGACCGGCCATTGGCTGGTGTTCAGACGGACGGTTCCTCCCCCCCACGTGGAAGTGCCTCTATCGGGGGAGCCCCTGTCGGAAACGGTTATCCCCGTTTTAATGACAAGCTCCAGCCGCGCACCGTCCGTGCGAGACCCAGCCAACCCATCTGACTCAGTGGCCCTACATTGGTGTTCCGGTGCGGGGAGTGAAGTACCCAGGTAGCGATGCCTGTGGTGATGTTCACCCATGCCGTACCGGCGCCAGAAACACGTGTATTTCTCAAACCCTGTCTTTAAAAAGTTGATGGCATTCCGAATAAACCCTCCAGCTAGACAAGAGACCTCTCGAGCGGTGCCCGGGCACCTGTGGCTCCGGCCATGGGCAGTTCAGGGCCTCCCGCTCAGTGCACGGTGGATTGCACCAGGGCCTACTCCCCTGATGGGATAGGACCGGTCCCTGGTCGTTCTTCGCTTAGTGTTCCCAGGTACAACGTCTATGTTGTGAGTGGCTACCTGGTTGATCCTGCCAGTAGCATATGCTTGTCTCAAAGATTAAGCCATGCAAGTCTAAGTACACACGGCCGGTACAGTGAAACTGCAAATGGCTCATTAAATCAGTTATGGTTCCTTTGATCTCTCCAACGTTACTTGGATAACTGTGGCGATTCTAGGTGGGTGCCCTGGTTCACATGGTGTGCGAGGTTGTGGAGGTGGGAGGGTATCCCCGGCTGGAGGTCATACCCAGAGAGAGGGGTGTTGACCCGGCCAGTGAGTGAAGGCTAAGGTGCCTGGAGGTCCAAGGCTCCAGGGAGTAAGCTCTACTCTCATGCCCGGAGAGATGGGTGTTGACCCGGTCAGTGAGTGAAGGCTAAGGTGCCTGGAGGTCCAAGGCTCCAGGGAGTAAGCTCTACTCTCATGCCTGGAGAGATGGGTGTTGACCCGGTCAGTGAGTGAAGGCTAAGGTGCCTGGAGGTCCAAGGCTCCAGGGAGTAAGGTCTACTCTCATGCCTGGAGAGAGGTGTGTTCCCCGGAGAGTGAGTGAAGGCCATCACTATCTGGTAACCCAAAAAATAATACCAGGCCCACAGCTGGACATAGTCTCTGGAGCGAAAGTTGAACATAATGCAATTTCTGAGAATTTTGGACTTAGTAATTTTTAAACAAATCTCTCTCCCGGGCAGCGCTGGGATGCCCATTTTGTCCTTTTTTCCCATTTGTGCCTGGGCATGTGTGCCTTTGTTCCTTTAACCCTTTTGGGCTATAATTTTAGCTTGAAACTGTGCCTTTAAGAGCGAAAAACAGCGGTTAATCACAGGCGGCGCGCAAGGCCAATTAGCCCCGCCTTAACCTGTTGGGGGTAGGGGGCAGTATTGACACGGCCGGATAAAAAACGTACCCGATTTAATCTGGTTACTACTCCTGCCCAGTAACTAGAATATGCATATAATTATTGGCACCCCAGGTGAGTAAGCCCACACCTGCACCCCAGGTGTGGGCTTAACTTCTCTAGGGCCGGTGGGACGACATCGTCCCACCTACGCAACAGCCAGTGTAATCCCGTGGCGCGATTTTCAAATACCTTAGAAATGCTATTACTTCAATTTCTCAAACATATGACTATTTTACACCATTTTAAAGACAAGACTCTCGTTAATCTAACCACACTGTCCGATTTCAAAAAGGCTTTACAACGAAAGCAAAACATTAGATTATGTCAGCAGAGTACCCAGCCAGAAATAATCAGACACCCATTTTTCAAGCTAGCATATAATGTCACAAAAACCCAGAAGACAGCTAAATGCAGCACTAACCTTTGATGATCTTCATCAGATGACACACCTAGGACATTATGTTATACAATACATGCATGTTTTGTTCAATCAAGTTCATATTTATATAAAAAAACAGCTTTTTACATTAGCATGTGACGTTCAGAAATTACTCACGATAAACGTTCACAAAAAGCATAACAATTATTTTAAGAATTATAGATACAGAACTCCTCTATGCACTCGATATGTCCGATTTTAAAATAGCTTTTCGGTGAAAGCACATTTTGCAATATTCTCAGTAGATAGCCTGGCATCACAGGGCTAGCTATTTAGACACCCAGCAAATTTAGCACTCACCAAAGTCAGATTTACTATAAGAAAAATGTTATTACCTTTGGTGTTCTTCTTCAGAATGCACTCCCAGGACTTCTACTTCAATAACAAATGTTGGTTTGGTTCAAAATAATCCATCGTTATATCCAAATAGCGGCGTTTTGTTCGTGCGTTCAAGACACTATCCGAAAGGGTAAATAAGGGTTACGAGCATGGCGCATTTCGTGACAAAAAAATTCTAAATATTCCATTACCGTACTTCGAAGCATGTCAACCGCTGTTTAAAATCCATTTTTATGCCATTTTTCTCGTAAAAAAGCGATAATATTCCGACCGGGAATCTGCATTTAGGTAAACAGACGAAAGAAAATAAAGCATTCGGTCGACTCGGGCACGCGCCTAAGCCCATAGTACTCTGATCGGCCACTTGCCAAAAGCGATAATGTGTTTCAGCCAGAGGCTGCCTCGGTATCGTTCAGCTTTTTCCCGGGCTCTGAGAGCCTATGGGAGCCGTAGGAAGTGTCACGTTAGAGCAAAGATCCTCAGTCTTCAATAAAAAGAGCCCAGATGAACAACAGCTTGTCAGACAGGCCACTTCCCATATAGAATCCTCTCAGGTTTTTGCCTGCCATATGAGTTCTGTTATACTCACAGACACCATTCAAACAGTTTTAGAAACGTTAGGGTGTTTTCTATCCAAAGACAATAATTATATGCATATTCTAGTTACTGGGCAGGAGTAGTAACCAGATTAAATCGGGTACGTTTTTTATCCGGCCGTGTCAATACTGCCCCCAAGCCCTAACAGGTTAAACAATAAGCGTCACCAGAACCAGGCCAGTTGGCACATACCTAGGGAGCCCCATATGGGGCTGAGCAGGGCCCGGAGGCATAGCCTCGGGTGGCCAAGGTAGGGAGGCGAGGGCAAACCCAAACCCTCCCGCTTGGTAATAGACAGAGGTGGAAGAGAGAGTAAGGAAAGCCTCGGGAGGCCCGCACTGGGAGGTAAGGGAGGGGCCCTCTAGTAGGGACCCTCCAGCCCCTACCGGTGCGACGCAAACTGAAAGGTATCGGACTGGTGGTTGCAGGTGAGTGCAAGAAGGTAAAGGGGGGATATCCAACAGGGCCCCCACAACAACTCCGAAACACGAAACCTTGTGTGCGTGGTCCGCGAGCTCACCAACTGGGTGGCGTCAGGGGGGATGAGGGAGGGGCCTGCATGTGCCTCTTCGGAACCCCCTGGTTGTCGCCGGCAGGAGCGCAAGCGGGCCGTCTCTGGCAGGTTAGTATGGGGAGGTAAGGGAGGGGCCCTCTAGCAGGGCCTCGCCAACCTCTCGCCGTATGATGCCAGTCAGGAGCAGAGCAGTAGCTTGGCAGCAAAAAGTATAACTGATTAATGCTAAGCAGCCTCCGGCTGGATAGTGGGAGGAGGTAAGGGGGGGGGCCCTCTAGTAGGGCACCCCCAACCCCTACTCCCACGACACCGGGCGGGGGTACTGATCTAGCTCTGGCAGGATGGCATGGGGAGGTAAGGGGGGAGCCCTCGAGTAGGGCTGCCCCAACCCCTCCCTTATGACGCCTGTTAGGACGCGGGACCAACCGTAAAAAAAGAATGTGGGTGGAGTGGGGACGCTAAAACCCTCTCTATACGCCACCCATTAGGATTTGGTTCAAGTACACACGGTCCAAGATACAGAGGGAAACGAGCTAGGAACACGCACACCGTATGAGCACAAGAGAGGATATTATTAATAGATAAAAGGAGAACTACATTGGATACTGCTACCCACTCGTATGGGTCTAGAGCCCTCGCCCCATATGGTAGGCGGGGGGGGAGAGAGAGCGAGAAGGAGAGCGAACGCGGAGAGAAGGGGTCTAACGACATCTTAGCCATTAGACGAGTCCTAGCTACTTGATCACCAGGGAAATGGCTTCGATGCGTTTCTCCTCCCAGAGTGACCAGACTGGGATACCAAAACTGGCACCTACGGTGGGCGTTTCCGGACACCGTCAGGTCGTGCGACCAGGATCTTCCACAGCCCTATGTTCCGGGGGCCCTGGGAGAAAAAGCTACGGGAAAGGAGATACACCGGTGTGGCCAAGTCAGACCCGCAAGCGAAGGGCAGGCGAAGGGCAGGCGGGAGGGACCGAAACCGCACTAGAGGATATCTCCGACTTGAACGAACCCCGGTCTAGCCAGCCGAGAAAGCGCCGTCGCCTAAGTGAGTCTCAGCCCACAGGCCGGGATCCCCCCAGACGGCCGGATGCGGAGGGGGACCCAGACACCGTGGCGCCTCAGTGGGAGAGCGAATCAGAGACCTCCTCCGAGCCACCGGACAACGAAGGAGAGAGAGTCGTGTTGCCACCACAGCCAGTCCCTGCGGGGGGAGGAAAGAGAGGGATGCGTAACCCAGCCAGCTGCTCCAAGGAAGCGGAAACGGTAACACTCCCCGCCCGAGACCTGAGGTGCGGGCGATGTGGAACGCCACTTGAGACCGTTGGAAAGGTAGTGACACACTACGCGGCGGCCCACCCAGCGGTATCAGTGGTATTTGCCTGTCGAGAGTGCGGGAGGTCGAGCGAGAACAGCCACTCCATCTCTTGCCACGTCCCGAAGTGCAAAGGAGTGGTAGAGACCCGAATGGAACCGGACAGTGGCTATATTTGTGGACACTGTCCGAGAAGCTTTACAACGGCGGTGGGGCTGACCCAGCACAAGAGGCATAAACACATTGCACGCTACTGCCAGGAGACGGAGGAGGAGGTGACGATGAGAGAGAGGGGAAACGAGGCCAGGGCAAGATGGAGCGAGCGGGAGAAAGACGAGGTGACCCGCCTAGAGGGCGAGCTGGCCGAGGGGAAGCAGAAAAACAGGCAGATCGCCGAGAGCCTGGGGACAGGGAAAACCGCAGAACAGGTGAGGATGATGAGACGCAGAATGAGACTCGCAAAGGCACGAAGTGACAGCACCAAGGAAGCAGACAACAAGAGCGATCTTGTGGCGATGCTGTCCAAGCCCGGGACACCATTAACGCCCCCTAAAGTTCTTCGTGGAATCCTCCGCAGAGAGCTGGAAGGGGGTGCTACCAAGGATGGTGTCCAAATTGGAGCTGTCAAACTGTCCCTAAGGGGGGTGGAGCAGGACTCAGCCTTGCTCAACACATCCGCCCTCGAACTGCAGCGGCTGCTGGGTGGGGCGTCGAGGGCCCAGAATCCAGGGAACCCAGCGGGTGAGCGCGAGACCACATTGCAAAGGGAAGGAGGAAGGATGGCCAAACAACTAAACTATGGAAGGGCGCAGCGGATGTTTCAGAGCAACCAACCTAGGCTTGCGAAGAGCATCCTGGATGGCAATGGAAAGGTGGCTGCTGCGGCGTCTCCACCGCTGGAGGTTGCTTCGGCATTCAAAAAGCGGTGGGAGGTGACAGAGAAGTACCTGGGTCTTGGCCAGTTCACATCGAGGGGTGATGCGGATAACGGGGAGTTTCGGTCGCCTATATCAGCAGTCGAGGTACGTGAGAACCTGGGGGCAATTAAAAATGGTACAGCAGCTGGGCCAGATGGGATAACGAAGGCAGCGTTGCGCGAATGGGATCCCTCTGGTGCGAAACTGGCCGCCACCTTTTCCGTGTGGCTAACACTGGGCACCCTGCCGGAGGCATTCAAGAGGTGCAGAACAACCCTAATACCCAAGACCGATGACCCAATTATACTCACCCAGGCGGCTGGGTGGAGGCCGCTTACCATCGGGTCGGTGGTCTTGAGGCTATACTCCCGTATTCTGACACACAGGCTGGCGAGGGCGTGTCCCATTAACCCTCGCCAGAGAGGATTCATCTCCTCACCGGGGTGCTCAGAAAACTTGATGATCTTGGGAGGCCTAATCAAGCGCAGCAGGGCGAAGGGCGAGACGTTGGCCGTGGTGTTGGTTGACTTTGCGCGTGCATTTGACTCAGTGAGCCATCTGCACATCTTGGAGGTGCTCGGGCAGAGAGGGCTCGATGAACACGTCATTGGAATCGTAGGTGACTCGTACACCGATGTGACGACCACAATAACAGTCAACGGGGAGCGGACCCCTAACATTGACGTGAGGGTAGGTGTCAAGCAGGGAGACCCGATGTCTCCGCTGCTGTTCAACCTGGCCCTGGACCCAATGATTGACACCCTTGAACGCTACGGCTCGGGGTACAAACTGGACAACGAGCAGATCACAACCCTGGCGTTCGCGGACGATCTGGTCCTGGTGAGCGGCTCTTGGGAGGGCATGGCGCACAATATCCGAATCCTGGAAGAATTCTGCCGTCTGACTGGGCTGAGAATTCAGCCCAAGAAGTGCCACGGGTTCCTCATTCAGAGGGTGCAGGACGTGCGAATGGTAAACCACTGTACACCCTGGATAATGTGTGGCGAACAACTGCACATGGTCGGGTCAGAGGAATCAGTTGCGTACCTGGGTTTGAGGGTGAGCCCACGGCATGGCATTATGGAGCCAGAACCTGTCGAACGACTCCGTGACTGGATCAGCTCGATTGGGCGCTCGCCGCTAAAGCCTTCACAGAAGGTGAGGATGTTAAATGTCTATGCGTTGCCGAGGATGGTCTACCAGGCGGATCACGGTGGGTTGAGGCCGAACGTCCTAACCGTGCTCGATGGGATGATCAGGAAAGCGGTAAAGGGGTGGCTTCACCTCCCGACGTGTACCTGTGATGGGCTGCTTTACTCGAAATGCCAGGATGGTGGTCTTGGCATAGGGAAGCTAGCCTACCAAATCCCGTCTATCCAAGCCAGGAGGGTCTACCGCCTGTGGCATTCCGGGGATGCCATTACGCGGCTAGTAACCCGCAGAACAGTCAAACGGGAAGAGTATCTCGGGATGTGGCGGAGGGCCGGTGGGGACGAGGACAGCTTGCCCCCCCTAGAAGGAAGCGCGGAAGGGGCGGCGCAGTGTACAGAACCCACCGAGCCGGTGAGGCCGAAATGCCTAGTCACCCCTGACTGGAGGAAAGCAGAATTCCTAAGATGGCAGAACCTGACAGCGCAAGGAATTGGGGTGCAGGTCTTTGGAGGAGACAGAAAAAGCAATCACTGGTTGGCGAAGCCGGAAAAGTTGGGAGCCAGAGAGCGCCACTATATTGCAGGTCTCCAACTGAGGGCAAATGTATACCCAACTCGCGAGGCGCTGGCGAGGGGTGGGAGAGATACAGCGAAAATCTGCCGCCACTGTCTATCTGAAACGGAGTCCTGCTCGCACATTCTCGGGCAGTGTC